>NC_041381.1:464466010-464494869 GCF_002162155.2 Triticum dicoccoides
CCTCGAGTGGGAGGGTTGCTCTCCACTCGGTAGGATTTTCAAATACTTAGGCGAGTACTGGACTGCAGCTAAGCCTCCGAGTGGGAGGGTTGCTCTCCACTCGATAGGATTTTCAAATACTTAGGCGAGTACTGGACTGCAGCTAAGCCCCCGAGTGGGAGGTTTGCTCTCCACTCGGTAGGATTTTTAAATACTTAGGCGAGTACTGGACTGCAGCTAAGCCCCCGAGTGGGAGGGTTGCTCTCCACTCGGTAGGATTTTCAAATACTTAGGCGAGTACTGGACTGCAGCTAAGCCTCCGAGTGGGAGGTTTGCTCTTCACTCGGTAGGATTTTTAAATACTTAGGCGAGTACTGGATTGCAGCTAAGCCTCCGAGTGGGAGGTTTGCTCTTCACTCGGTAGGATTTTTAAATACTTAGGCGAAATGGATTCGCAGCTAAGTCCCCGAGTGAGAGGCTTACTCGTCACTCGGTAGGATTTTTTTTACAAACTTAGGCGAAACGGATTCGCAGCTAAGCCACCCACTGGGGGATTTCTCACGTAAACAAAAGCAACAACAATCACTGGGAAAATTATAACACTCTTGTCTTTGATAAACAAACTACAGAGGTACTTTTTATTACATCTCATCTGAGTGAGTACTTAAGTATAAAAGGGGTGGAGCAGCTCCGCATTCCAAGCTCGTGGCTCATCAATTTGGCGATCGACATTGTAAAGATGGTACGCTCCATTGTGGAGAACTTTGGTGATGATGAAGGGGCCTTCCCAAGTAGGGGCGAGTTTGTGTGGCTTCTGTTGATCCACTTGGAGGACCAAGTCTCCTTCTTGGAAGGCTCGACTCTTCACGTTTCTGGCATGGAATCGACGCAAGCCCTTCTAATAGATAGTCGATCGGATCATGGCTGAGGGAGTCCCGGATTAGGGGGTGTCCGGATGGCCGGACTAAGACCTTTAGCCGGACTCCCGGACTATGAAGATACAAGATTGAAGACTCCGTCCCGTGTCCGAATGGGACTTTCCTTGGCGTGGAAGGCAAGCTTGGCGATACGATATGAAGATCTCCTCCCATTGTAACCGACTCTGTGTAACCCTAGCCCTCTCCGGTGTCTATATAAATCGAAGAGTTTTAGTCCATAAGACGAACAACAATCATACCATAGGCTAGCTTCTAGGGTTTAGCCACTCCAGTCTCGTGGTAGATCTACTCTTGTACTACCCATATCATCAATATTAATCAAGCAGGAGCAGGGTTTTACCTCCATCGAGAGGGCCCGAACCTGGGTAAAAACATCGTGTCCCTTGTCTCCTGTTACCATCCGCCTAGACGCACAGTTCGGGACCCCCTACCCGAGATCCGCCAGTTTTGACACCGACATTGGTGCTTTCATTGAGAGTTCCTCTGTGTCGTCGCCTTTAGGCCCGATGGCTTCTTTGCTCGTCAGTCGCGATGCGGTCTGGGATGAGACTTTTCTCCCCGGACAGATCTTCGTATTCGGCGGCTTCGCACTACGGGCCAACTCGTTTGGCCATCTGGAGCAGATCGAAAGCTACGCCCCTGGCCATCAGGTCAGGTTTGGAAGCTTAAACTACACGGCCAACATCCGTGGGGACTTGATCTTCGACGGATTCGAGCCACAACCGGGCGCGCCGCACTATCACGATGGGCATGATTTAGCTCTGCCGCCGGACAACGCCCAGAGCGTCGCTCAGGTGTCCGCTCCGACCATTAGCTCGGAGCCCACTGTGCTACGGGGATGGACAGTTGGACGCCGCCCCGGAAGCTGCAACCTCTACGGTGATAGAGCCGGATACCAGCCTAGTCCTTCGCAAGGCCCGTGACTCCAAGGTGTCGGACTTCGCTCCGGACTCCATAAATCCCGCACCTCTTCAGATTGAGCCCGATTGGGCTCCGGTCATGGAGTTCACCACCGCGGACATCTTTCAGCACTCGCCTTTTGGCGACATCCTGAATTCATCAAAGTCTCTCTCTTTGTGAGGAGAGCCCTGGCCGAACTACGGCCAACACAGTTGGGATGCGAACGACGAAGAAATTCGAAGCCCACCCACCACCCACTTCGTAGCCACTGTCGATGATTTAACCGACATGCTCGACTTTGACTCTGAAGATATTGACGTCATAGACACCAATGAAGGAGACGATCAAGAACCAGCACCTATAGGGAACTGGAAAGCCACCTCGTCATATGACATATACATGGTGGAGACCCCTAAAGCGGGGGATGGCGAGGAAAAAACGGACGATGATCCCTCCAAGACGCAACCCAAGCGCCGACGTCAGTGGCGCCGCTCTAAGTCCCGCCAAAGCAAAAACGGCGATTCCGGCACCAGAGATAACAACACGCCGGACAGTGCCGAAGACAACCCCCTCCAGCAAGATTCAGTGCAGGAGGACGAAGGAGCCAGCCCTCATGAGAGAGCGGCCGACAAAGAGGTTGAGGACGACAATTATATGCCTCCCTCCGAAGACGAGGCACGGCTCGACGACAATGAATTCGTCGTGCCAGAGGATCCCGTCGAACAAGAGCGTTTCAAACGCAGGCTTGTGGCCACGGCAAGCAGCCTCAAGAAGAAACAACAGCAGCTTAGAGCTGACCAAGACTTGCTAGCCGACAGATGGACCGAAGTCCTGGCGGCCGAAGAGTATAAACTAGAACGCCCATCCAAGAGCTACCCAAAGCACAGGCTGCTACCCCAACTTGAGGAGGAAGCAACTAAACCTACTTCACTAGCGTACGATGCGCCCGATCGGCCACCCCGCGGCCGCGATAGAGAGGCCTTTAGGCCCTCGACCCAAGCCGCACCCCGGCACCGCTCAAAACATACCAGAGTACGGGGAGATGCAACAGACCTGCGAGACATCTTGGAGAATAAGGCAAGGCAAACAAGATCGATCTACGGATCGCATGGGTGCCCCGCTTCACGTGACGCTAGCCGTCACGCCGGACATAATAAGTACGGCCCGGCCGAATACAACAGAGCAAGCTCATCCGAGCTACGTCGTGATATAGCCCAGTACAGGGGCGCCGCACACCCACTATACTTCACAGACGAAGTAATGGATCATCAAATCCCCGAGGGCTTCAAACCCGTAAACATCGAATCATACGATGGCACAACAGATCCTGCGATATGGATCGAGGATTATCTCCTTCATATCCACATGGCCCGTGGTGATGATCTACACGCCATCAAATACCTCCCGCTCAAGCTTAAAGGACCAGCTCGACATTGGCTTAACAGCCTGCCAGCGGAGTCAATTATTTGTTGGGAGGACCTGGAATCCGCATTCCTTGACAACTTCCAGGGCACTTATGTGCGACCACCAGACGCTGATGACCTAAGCCACATAATTCAGCAGCCAGAGGAATCGGCCAGACAATTCTGGACACGGTTCCTAACCAAGAAAAACCAGATAGTCGACTGTCCGGACACCGAGGCCCTTGTAGCCTTCAGGCACAACATCCGAGACGAATGGCTTGCCCGGCACCTAGGACAGGAAAAGCCGAAATCTATGGCAGCCCTCACGACACTCATGACCCGCTTTTGTGCGGGAGAAGACAGCTGGCTAGCTCGTAGCAATAACATAACCAAGAGCCCCGGCAATTTGGATACCAAGGACAACAACGGCAGGTCACGTCGCAACAAGCATAAGCACCACATTAACGGTGACAATACTGAAGATACGGCAGTCAATGCCGGATTCAGAGGCTCTAAATCGGGTCAGCGGAAGAAGCCATTCAAAAGAAACCCTCAGGGCCCATCCATCTTAGACCGGATACTCGATCGCTCGTGCCAGATACACGGCACCCCCGAACAGCCAGCCAATCACACCAACAGGGATTGTTGGGTGTTCAAGCAGGCAGGCAAGTTAAGTGCCGAAACCAGAGACAAGGGGCTACATAGCAATGACGAGGAGGGGCCCCGGCCGCCGAACAACAAAGGACAGAAGGGATTTCCCCCCGCAAGTTTGGACGGTGAACATGATATATGCAACCCACATCCCCAAAAGGGAGCGGAAGCATGCTCTCAAGGACGTATATGCGTTGGAGCCATTCGCCCCAAAGTTCAACCCATGGTCCTCCTGCCCGATCACCTTCGATCGAAGGGACCATCCCACCAGCATCCGTCACGGCGGATTTGCTGCATTGGTCCTAGACCCAATTATCGACGGATTTCACCTTACCAGAGTCCTAATGGACGGCGGCAGTAGCCTGAACCTGCTTTACCAGGACATAGTGCGAAAAATGGGCATCGATCCTTCAAGGATTAAACCCACAAAGACAACCTTCAAAGGCGTCATACCAGGTGTAGAGGTCAGCTGTACAGGCTCGGTTACACTCGAAGTGGTCTTCGGATCCCCGGATAACTTCCGTAGCGAGGAGTTAATCTTCGACATGGTCCCATTCCGCAGCGGCTATCACGCCCTGCTTGGACGAACCGCATTTGCAAAATTCAATGCGGTGCCGCACTACGCATATCTCAAGCTCAAGATGCCAGGACCTCGCGGAGTCATCACGGTAAACGGAAACACCGAACGCTCTCTCCGAACGGAGGAGCACACGGCGGCCCTGGCGGCGGAAGTACAGAGTAGCCTCTCAAGGCAGTTCTCCAATCCAGGCGTCAAACGTCCGGACAACGTCAAGCGAGCCCGAAGTAACCTACAACAAATCCGGCTGGCACGTTCCGAGCAAGCATAGCAGTGCGGCCCCAACCCCAACCCCCGCCAAATGGCGATACTGGTTCCACGCGTACATAATTACGCCTTAGAGATACCATGGGCATAAGGGGAGGGGCACAACTACGGCACGCCCAGAATACGGCTCAACCGCACTAAGGGGCTCCCTATTTCGCCATTTTCCTTTTTACACACTTTCAGGACCCAACTATTCGGAAGGCCTGTCCGGCAATACACTCGCCGAACCCACGATGCAACAGCCAGGGAGAGAGCAAGCCACGTCAAACGTCCAGGTGGTCTCTATAACGAGTTTAATACCTATTTTACTTACAATCCCGCAGCTTGCCCCTGGAGGGGAACATGTCAAATACTCCCATCTCTTGCTTACCGCACTTCTTGTATCGTTTTGCTTTCGCAGCAGCCCTTTTTTAATAAACAATATATAGCTCTTATCTATTATTGTACTTATCTATTTTTTATATACAAATATGTTCAGTCATGACATTCTGCAACCGTACACTTTGGTACGGACAATACACCAGGGGCTTACAACACCCCATAACATGGTGTGAGAAGATCGAACACTCTCATGAGTGCGGCACCCCGAACTTATAGCACTATATGCATCGGCTCTGAATCATGTCTTTGGTCAATAGTTGGGTTTGCCCGGCTCCCATGTTTTGGTACCTTACGTTCCCCATTGTTGGCTAAGGTAGCGCTGGGAGAACTACTGCGATTGTGCCCCAGTTGAGCTGGGTTAACACCTCAGTAGAGAAAGCTAAAACTGACTGTCATGATAGTGCGAGAGACCGGTCGCTGTTCGCGAGGTTTTTTCGAGTCCTTAAAGACTTATGCCGCTTCGAGCGAGGAACCGGACTTATCCGGCCTAGGCGTGGATAGCGCCCCGAACTCGGTCTTCCGAATACTAGGGGCTTCGTTGAAATTTAAAATTATAGAATTCTATGGCTAAGTGAGAGTGATAAAGCATTATAAGTCCGACGGCCTGGTTCGTTGTGCTGAACGCCTCCCTAGATGGACCCAAGAATGGGAACAAGAGCGCTCAGGTTTATCCCGAACACCCCAGCACTCGTGGCATGGGGGTCGAAGCCGACGACTTGCATCTCTCAGATTTGATAAACGGCCGCACAGAAGGTAATATTTTAAATTAACAAGCGTTGCTTAACGCATATGAAGAAAGTTTCAGCGTACAGGATAAAAAATGCGAGTCTACTCAAAAATTACATCTTTGGAGCATTCATCCGCTATACGGCGGGCACCCTTCAGGACGCCATTATAATACATCTTGGGCGTGCGATACTCCTTGCCCGGTGGTGGCGCATCCATCAAAAGCTTCTCCGCGTCCAGCTTGCCCCAGTGCACTTTAGCACGGGCAAGGGCCCGACGGGCACCTTCGATACAAACGGAGCGCTTGACGACCTCAATCCACGGACACGTGTCCACCAACCGCCGCACCAGACCGAAGTAGCTCCCAGGCATGGCTTCTCCAGGCCACAGACGAGCTATGAGGCCCTTCATGGCCTGTTCGGACACCTTGTGGAGCTCGACCAGCTGCTTCAGCTGGTCGCTCAGGGGCACCGGATGTTCGGCCTCAGCATACTGAGACCAGAACACTTTTTCCGTCGAGCTCCCCTCTTCGGCTCGGTAGTATGCGGCAGCATCAGACACACTACAGGGCAGATCGGCGAACGCTCCTGGAGAGCTCCGGATTCGGGTAAGTAGCAAATAATTAACTTTTATATTCTTGCTTTGCATAAAGAATGCCTTACCTGCCGCTATCTTCTTCATCGCCTCGATCTCCTGGAGGGCCTTCTGGGCTTCGGCCTTAGAGGTCTTGGCACTCTCACGAGCCAAGGCGAGCTCGGACTCTCGAGTCTTCGAGTCATGCTCCAAACCCTCGTGTTTTTCCACGAGAGCCTGTAGCTCTTGCCGCACCTCCGCCACCCACGCCTCCTGCTTCTCTCGCTCGGTGCGCTCCAAGGCCGCACTCTTTTCGGCCTTGGAGACCGCCTCCTTCAGGTTCGCCACCTCGGTCGTGGCTCCTGCAACATTTACGTTGGTCCTGTTATTATTTGCAACCAAGTATTTCTATATACATTTACAGGAGGTACTATGTACCCTCTTTATCCTCAAGCTGCTTCTTGGCACGGCCGAGCTCGCTCTTGGACCGCTCGAGGCTTTCCTTCAATGCATTGACCTCCGCAGTCAGTGCGGCAGAGGTCAGCAGCGCAGCTTGCATTCCCATATTGACATATTTCTATTAGACTCCTGCGTATCTCTTTTTAGATCCTCAGCTCTGCTTTTCTTTCCGAACACCGAACTGAGCATCACGGGCTACTGTCTATGCGGTAACATTTTTATATGTTTTTGAACACATACCTCAAAGCCCATTAACAGGCTTGTACAGGCTTCCGTCAGCCCGCTCTTGGCGGACCGAACCTTCTGGATCACCGCACTCATAACAGTGCGGTGCTCCTCATCGATGGAGGCGCCGTTAAGCACCTCCAGCAAATTGTCCGGCGCCTCCGGATGGAAGGGGGTCGCCGGCGTCGTAGGCTTGCCCTTCTTATGAAGGCGCCGCCTGTCGGACTCTGGAACCATTGATGGTTCCGAAGCAGTGTCCGCCCGGGGGCGGACTTAGATCCCTCCGGGGCTTTACCCCCTTCGGGCCTGGAGTCCGGGAGATCGCCTTGCGGCGCCTCCAGGACCACCTCCTCCTAGTTTAGTCCCTTTTGGGACCCCACCTCAGCTTCGTCCGCAGGGAGCGGGGAGGAGGCCGTCGGAAGTGAAGCGTTATTCACATCCGACGAATTTAGGGAGCCGCTCGACGAATCACCGAGCTGAGCTCTGGGCGGACTGCATCATTAAATTCAGTGTCAGAAGGAACCACGCATCAGAGGAGCTCCATAAGTTATTCGGATATCCGGATACTTACGTTTTTGCCAGGGGCTTGACCCTGGGTGTCCATTCCTCCCTGCCATCCTCGACATCTAAGGTTTAGTCCGGCAGAGGGGTCTTCCCCTTCTTGGACCCTCCGGCCTCCCCAGTTGGGGCGGCCTTCCTTTTCTTTCCTTCCCTCACGGGACGGGGAGAGGCTTCTTCTTCTTATTCCTCCTCCTCCTCCTCGTCTTCCGAGGCGGAGGATGCTTTGGGGTCGTCGGGCGATGAATCCGACACCACCGGGCGCCGGGAACTCTTTCGGGTCCCCGTGGCCTTCTCCTTGGCCTTCTTCTCCGGCACCACGTGAGGTGCCGGAACCAGTAGCTTCGCCAAGTGTGCGTCTGCTGGGCCTTCGGGCAAAGGGGCCGGACAGTCGAACTGTATGGATGTCCTCTTCCAGTCCTGTCAAAGGAACGGGAGTTTAGATCCCACATAAAGTCACACTATGAAATTTTGGTGTCCCGTGAGGGACTAAATGTAAGCTTACTTCAGAGGCTTGACGTTTGGCGCAGAATCCGCGATCCTCAGTGATGGGAGGGGAGACCTCGGAACTCTTGAAAAGCACCTTCCAGGTGTCCTCGTGCTTCGTTTCGAAGAGCCGGGACAGAGTCTGGTGCTGAGCCGGGTCGAACTCCCAAAATTGAAGTCCCGTCGTTGACACGGGAGGATCCGGCGGAAGAGCATGACCTGGACTACGTTGACAAGCTTGACCTTCTTGGTCACCAGGTCTCAGACGCAGGTTTGGAGTCCGGTCACCTCTTCCGGATTGCCCCATGAAAGGCCCATCTCTTTCCAAGATGTGAGCCGGGTGGGGATGCCGGATCGAAATTCGGGGGCCACTGCCCACTTAGGGTCACGCGGCTCGGTGATATAGAACCACCCCGATTGCCACCCTTTGGTGGTTTCCACGAAGGCGCCCTCGAGCCAAGTGACGTTGGCCATCTTGCCCACCATAGCACCTCCGCACATTGCTTGTCGGCCTTTCACAACCTTCGGCTTGACGCTGAAGATCTTCAGCCATAGGCCAAAGTGAGGCTGGATGCGGAAGAAGGCCTCGCACATGACGATAAACGCCGAGGTATTGAGGATGAAGTTCGGGGCCAGATCGTGGAAGTCCAGGCCGTAGTAGAACATGAGCCCCCAGACGAACGGGTGAAGAGGAAAACCCAGTCCGCGGAGGAAATGGGGAAGAAAAACAACCCTCTCATGGGGCCTGGGGGTGGGGATGAGTTGCCCCACATCTGGAAGCCGGTGAGCGATGTCGTCAGACAAGTATCCGGCCTTCCTTAGCTTTTTGATTTGTCCCTCCGTGACGGAGGAGGCCATCCATCTACCTCCCGCTCTGGACAAGGTTGGAGAAGGTTGAGGTGGGAAGTGCGGGCTTGGGCGCTGGAGCTCGAGCGCGCAGGGACGGATAAGAAAAGGAGGAAGAAGGCGTGAATGGAAAGGATGGATTCTTATCCCCTTATATGGGCGGCCGAAACTGTGAGCCCCCACCGGCCTAATAAAACTTTCTTACCTCCCAAGCACCGCGGTTAATGGCGCAGTTGGGTTACGCACGCCCGTATTGATGAGAATCCCGGAATAAGGGGACACGATCTCTGCTTTGACAAGACGTGTCAAGGAAACCGCCTCGCTAAACGCGCTGAGGTGGAACAGTAAAATGAATGAAAGCCTGGCCATGGCATGATGTCACGCCATGGAACACGTCAGCAGATCCGATTGATGCAAATATTATTCTCTCTACGGTGGAATGTGGAACTTATTTTGCAGAGCCAGACACTATCCTTGTGTTCAACATCTTCTATGAAGTACTCGGAGGAGGAACCCGCCTTGCAATGCCGAAGACAACTTGCGCGCCGGACTCGTCGTCATTGAAGCCTGGTTCAGGGGCTACTGAGGGAGTCCGAGATTAGGGGGTGTCCGGATGGCCGGACTAAGACCTTTGGCCGGACTCCCGGACTATGAAGATACAAGATTGAAGACTCCGTCCCGTGTCCGGATGGGACTTTCCTTGGCGTGGAAGGCAAGCTTGGCGATACGATATGAAGATCTCCTCCCATTGTAACCGACTCTGTGTAACCCTAGCCCTCTCCGGTGTCTATATAAACCGGAGAGTTTTAGTCCATAAGACGAACAACAATCATACCATAGGCTAGCTTCTAGGGTTTAGCCACTCCGATCTCGTGGTAGATCTACTCTTGTACTACCCATATCATCAATATTAATCAAGAAGGAGTAGGGTTTTACCTCCATCGAGAGGGCCCGAACCTGGGTAAAAACATCATGTCCCTTGTCTCCTGTTACCATCCGCCTAGACGCACAGTTCGGGACCCCCTACCCGAGATCCACCGGTTTTGACACCGACAATGGCCATCTCTCTTTCTTCTTCTAGAAGGTCGACTGTGTCCTGTCGGGCTTGTTCTGCTTCATCTTCAGAGTAGAGCTCGACTCGGGGTGCATTGTGAAGCAGGTCACTCGGCAGAACTGCTTCAGCTCCATAGACTAGAAAGAATGGAGTTCGCCCAGTTGACCGATTAGGAGTAGTCCTCAATCCCCAAAGAACTGATGGAAGTTCGTCGACCCACATGCCTGCTGCGTGTTTGAGATCACGCATCAACCGGGGTTTCAGTCCTTTGAGAATTAGGCCGTTTTCTCTTTCTGCTTGTCCATTCGACTGGGGGTGAGTGACGGAAGCATAGTCGACTCGCGTGCCTTGATAAGCACAAAAGGCTCTGAATTTTTCGGAATCGAAGTTTGATCCATTATCAGTGATGATGCCGTGCAGAACTCCATATCTGAACATCAACTCTCTGATGAAGCTGATACCAGTGCAGGTATCAAGATTCTTGATAGGCTTGGCTTCAATCCACTTAGTGAACTTGTTGACTGCCACCAGTACATGGGTGAAGCCGCTCCTGCCAGTTCTCAGTGGTCCAACCATATCCAATCCCCAAACGGCGAAGGGCCATATGAGCAGAATGGTCTTCAAGGCTAAGGCGGGTTTGTGTGACATATTGGAATAGAACTGACATCCTTCACACTTGTCAACTATCTCCTTCGCCATTTCATTTGCTCTTGGCCAGTAAAACCCCGCTCGGCATGCTTTAGCCACAATGGTTCGAGAGGACGCATGATGACCACAGGTCCCCGAGTGGATATCGTCAAGAATTATCTGACCTTCTTTTGGTGTTATACATTTCTGACTGACTCCAGTCGCGCTTTCCCTGTACAAATGTCCCTTTATCACAGTAAAGGCCTTGGATCGACGGACGATCTATCGAGCCTCTTCTTCATTCTCTGGGAGCTCTTTCCTTAGGATATACGCGATGTATGGCACTGTCCAGTCGGGAGTGATGACCAAAACTTCCATGATCAGGTCGACCACAGCTGGGACCTCAACTTCAGTCGGATCCGTGACACTTTTTGGCTGCGGGGCTTCTTCAGTGAAAGGATCCTCTTGAACTGATGGTGTGTGGATGTGTTCCAAAAACACATTACTGGGAATGGCTTCTCTCTTGAAACCTATTTTTGCCAAATCATCAGCCGCTTGATTTTTCAGTCGGGGTATATGATGAAGCTCTAACCCCTCGAATTTCTTCTCTAGCTTTCTCACTACACTGCAGTAACCAGTCATGGCTGGACTTCTGACGTCCCACTCCTTCATCACTTGGTTAACCACCAAATCTGAGTCGCCATAGACCATGAGGCGACGGACGCCGAGTGAAATGACCATACGCAACCCGTACAAAAGTGCTTCATATTCTGCTTCATTATTGGAGGAATCAAAGTGAATCTGGAGCACATATCTGAGCTTATCTCCTCGGGGGGAAACCAACACTACCCCAGCACCGGAACCATTCAGCATCTTAGAACCATCAAAGAACATGGTGCAGTGCTCCGAGTGAACTTGAGTCGGCAGTTGCTGTTCAATCCACTCGGCGATGAAATCTGCTATTGCTTGGGACTTGATGGCTTTCTTTGCCTCAAACTTGATATCTAGGGGAAGGAGTTCAATCGCCCATTTTGCCACTCGACCAGTTGCATCTCTGTTGTGCAGAATCTCTGACAATGGAGCGTCTCTGACGACTGTAATGGAATGGTCAGAGAAGTAATGAGCAACCTTCTTCGTGGTCATATGAATCCCATATACAAGCTTCTGATAATGAGGGTATCTTTGCTTTGATGGGGTCAAAACTTCAGAAACATAATATACTGGGCGCTGAACTATAAAGGCTTTTCCTTCTTCTTCCCGCTCGACCGTAAGTACTGTACTGACGACTTGTCCCGTGGCTGCAATGTAAAGCAGCAAAGGCTCTTTGTGATCAGGGCAGCAAGCACCGGTTGGGTGGAGAGCAGGGCTTTTAGCTCTGCAAATGCTGCATCAGCTTTAGGAGTCCACTCGAACTTGTCTGACTTCTTCATCAGTCGGTAAAGAGGCAATGCCTTTTCACTGAGACGAGAGATGAATCGACTTAAAGTGGCCAAGCAACCAGTAAGCTTCTGGACATCGTGCACACGCATAGGACATTTCATTCGGAGTATAGTACCAACTTTTTCTGGATTGGCGTCGATTCCTTGTTCAGAAACGAGAAAACCGAGTAACTTTCTGCCAGGAACTCTGAATGTGCACTTTGATGGATTAAGCTTGATATCATACCTCCTGAGGTTGGCAAATGTCTCTGCAAGGTCACTCAGCAGGTCGGAACCTTTCCGTGACTTGACCACAATATCATCCATGTATGCTTCCACATTTCGACTGATTTGAGTGAGCAAACACTTCTGAATCATCCTCATGAACGTGGCTCCGGCATTCTTGAGGCCGAATGGCATGGTGACATAACAGAAGCACCCGAATGGAGTGATGAAAGCTGTTTTGATCTCATCGGGTCCATACAGACGGATCTGATGGTAACCGGAATAGGCGTCTAAAAAAGGCAGGCGCTCACATCCCGCAGTCGATTCGACTATTTGGTCGATGCGGGGGAGAGGAAAATGATCTTTCGGGCAGGCCTGATTAATATGTTTGAAGTCGATGCACATGCAAAGTGACTTGTCCTTCTTGGGGACCATGACAACATTGGCGAGCCACTCGGAGTGATAAATCTCTCGGATAAACTCCGCTGCTAAGAGCCGAGCCACCTCCTTCTGGACGGCGGCCCGTCGAAGATGTTCTTTGACAGGTTTCACTTCTGAGTCGACTCGTTGACGGTGCTCAGCCAGCCCCCTGGGAACACCCGGCATGTTGGAAGGCTTCCATGCGAAGATGTCCCAGTTCTCACGGAGGAACTGGATGAACGCTTCTTCCTAGTTGGAGTCGAGTGTTGTAGAGATATGAGTCGGAGCAGCACTGGGGTCGGTCGAGTGAATGTGAATCGGTTTTGTCTCACCGTACGACTGAAACGCTAATTCCGTAGCGGTCTTCTTGGCTCGCAACAAATCACTCGGGTCTGCAGTTTTCTGGTATTCCTGCAGCTCTACCACTGCCATCTGAGCATCGGCGATCTTTGAGCCTTTCTGAAAGCACTCTTCCGCCTTCTTCCGATTGCCAGTAATAGTGATCACACCTTTGGGACTAGGCATCTTCAATTTGAGGTACACATAACATGGTCGAGCCATGAAACGTGCATAAGCTGGCCTGCCCAAAATAGCGTGATAAGCACTCTGGAAATCTACAACTTCAAACGTCAACTTTTCTTTGCGGTAATTCTTGGAATCACTGAAAACCACATCAAGAGCAATTTGGCCGAGTGACTCAGCCTTCTTTCCAGGAATGACTCCATGGAGACTCATGTTGCTGGTACTGAGTCTGGACATCAGAATACCCATCCCTTTCAACGTCTCTGCATATAGTATATTCAGGCCACTGCCACCATCCATCAAAACTTTAGTCAGTCGAGTGCCTTCGACGACTGGGTCGACCACCAAAGCTTGCCTCCCAGGGGTGGCTATGTGTGTCGGATGATCGGACTAGTCGAATGTGATGGCAGTCTGAGACCATTTCAGATAACTGGGTGTCGCCGGAGCAACCATATTCACTTCTCGGTTGATAACTTTCAATCGACTTTTGCTTTCAACGTCAGCAAAAATCATCAGGGTGGAATTGACCTGGGGATATCCATCATCACTATCTTCTTTGTCCTCAACTTTGTCCGACTCATTTTCCTTATATTTGGGCTGTTTCCCTTGGAATTGATGGATCAAGAGCCGACACTGTCGAGTGGTATGTTTTGGGTAAATGAGTTTACCCTCCTCATCTTTCTTTGTGTGGATGTGGCACGGCAAATCCATCACGTCATTCCCTTCCTTGTCCTTCACCTTCTTAGGGTTCCAAGATCCTTTGGGCTTCCCTTTAAACTTTCCTTGAGTCACGGCCAAGGCTTCTCCAGGAGCAGCTGGCTCGGCTTTTCGCTTCTGCTTCCGACTGGAGTTCCCTCCTCCGGTTTCGTGGGCGACTGACTTGTGCTTGCCACTCCGGAGCCGATCCTCTTCTTCACCATTGGCATACTTGGTGGCAATCTCCATCATTCGACTCAGAGACATGTCTCCGGTTCGACCGAATTTTAGGTTTAGCTCTCTATACTTAACGCCTTCCTTGAGGGCACAGACTGCCTGGTGATCAGATACATTCTCTACCGTGTGATGCAACATGATCCATCTCTGGATGTAATCCCTCAAAGTTTCATTCGACTTCTGCACACAAGATTGCAGCTCTGTCAACCCTGCTGGTCGCTTGCAAGTTCCTTCGAATGTTCTGACAAACACTCGAGCAAGATCTTCCCAAGTGTAAATATTGATGGGTGCTAACTGATTCAACCATGCTCTGGCCGAGCCCTCCAACATAAGAGACAGGTGTTTCATGGCTACTTCATCGTTGCCGCCGCCAATCTGAACAGCCACTCGGTAGTCTTCAAGCCAAGTATCAGGCTTGGACTCACCAGTGAACTTACTAACTCCAGTCGCCAACCTGAAGTTGGGAGGAATCACTGCGGCCCTGATGGCTCTGCTGAAACACTCTGGTCCTGAGACGTGTACTCTGCTGCTGGTGGGTACATCTCTGGCATGACTGTCGGTGTCAAAACCGGCGGATCTCGGGTAGGGGGTCCCGAACTGTGCGTCTAGGCGAATGGTAACAGGAGACAAGGGACACGATGTTTTACCCAGGTTCAGGCCCTCTTGATGGAGGTAAAACCCTACGTCCTGCTTGATTAATATTGATGATGTGTATTAAAAGAGTAGATCTACCACGAGATCAAGGAGGCTAAACCCTAGAAGCTAGCCTATGGTATGATTGTTGTTTGTCCTACGGACTAAAGCCATCCGGTTTATATAAATACCGGAGAGGGCTAGGGTTACACAGAGTCGGTTACAATGGTAGGAGATCTACATATCCGTATCACCAAGCTTGTCTTCCGCGCCAAGGAAAGTCCCATCCGGACACGGGACAAAGTCTTCAATCTTGTATCTTCATAGTCTTGGAGTCCGGCCGATGATGATAGTTCGGCTATCCGGACACCCCCTAGTCCGGGACTCCCTCAGTAGCCCCTGAACCAGGCTTCAATGACGACGAGTCCGGCGCGCATATTGTCTTCGGCATTGCAAGGCGGGTTCTTCCTACGAATAACCTATAGAAGATTGTGAACACCAGGATAGTGTCCGGCTCTGCAAAAATAATTTCCACATACCACCGTAGAGAGAATAATATTTACACAAGTTCAATCTGCTGACGTATTTTGTGGCGTGACGTCACACCACTACCAAGCCTTTACTCGGATCGTTTTTATTGTACCACCTCAGCGTGTTTAGCGAAGCGGTTTCCTTGGCACGTCTTGTCGAAGCAGAGATCGTGTTCCCGTTATTCCGGGATTCCCATCAATACGGACGTGGGTAACCCAACCGCGCCCGTTGCCACGCCCCCTCCATCGAAGGCGGGTTCCAAACGGTCACGGGGACGGCTCTTGGTATTCCTCCTCTTTATAATGAGACCAAGGCATGTTCTTTTTCTTCAATCCTCAATCGAATCCGCCCCTCGCTCCTGAGTTCCAACACCCAGGGCTCCAGATTCGGGTACATTCGACCTTCGACAATGTCCGGCTCCGACCCGCGAGGCCAGTGGATGCCCTCTTCCGTCACGAAAGAAGACATGCTAAAGCTGAGAGACGCCAGGTACTTGACCTACGAAATTTCGCATAGGTTGCCTGCCCGAGGGCAAGTTATTCCTACTCTCGAGCCTGGCGAGAGCGTCGTGTTCGTGTCTCACCTCCGTCGGGGTTTAGGCTTCCCGATGGATCCCTTCGTGAGGGGGCTCATGTTTTACTATGGGCTGGAATTCCATGACTTGGCTCCAATGTCCATCCTCCACATCTCATCATTCATTGTCGTTTGCGAAGCCTTCCTCCGCACTACCCCTCACTTTGCCTTGTGGCTCAAAACCTTCAACATGGAGCCGAAGATGATTGAGGGGCGTCAGGCAGAGTGCGGCGGGGCGGTTATAAGCAAGAGGGCCGATGCTCCATGGCCCGAGGGCTCCTTTCAGGAGGAGCTCGGCTCGTGGCAACAGGAGTGGTTCTATATCACCGCTCCAAGGGGCAGTAGGCAGAAGCCGCCACCCGTCTTCCGCTCGGGCCCTCCACAACGGCTGACGTCATGGGTCAACAAGGGGCTTAACTGGGGGCCGTCCAAATACGTACCCCTGTTGCAGGACCGGATTCGAGGCCTCCAAGAAAGGGAGATTGATCTGGTCATAGTGGCACAGGTTATGCTGATCCGGCGCCTTCTGCCCTGCAAACGTCACCCCCTCCGCCTGTGGGAATTTAATCCGGAGGGGCCGCGAGCTCTCCAACACTTCATGGGTTTGACACCCGCGGAGATGTACAAACTGTTCTTCAGATCGCAAGAGATGCATCTGGACTTGACCGAGGACGCCAGCCTAAGCTGCAATCGCCCGGATACTCAAGTAAGTAGCCCTGTGTCCGGACATATTGTCTATTTATTTATCATGGGTTTGCCTTTTAACCAGCTATCCCTTGGACAGGAGTGGATAGCGCAAGCAAAACTGATACGGTGTCCGGCCCCCCTCCCTGAGACCACGCCGGATCCCGTGTTAGTCAAAATGTTGGAGTTTGTGCCTTCGGAGGAGAGCGATGGGGGGCACAGGGAAACTACCACCTCCGCCAAGGAGGCTTTCAGTAAGGGGGGAGTCGAGAGTTCCTCCTTTCAGGGGGAGAAGAGGACTGCTTCCAAAGACCCGGAGGCCAAGGCCTCAAAGCAGGGAAAGAAATCTGCACCGGAAGGTCCTGTGCCGGGAAGAGCCCCGGCCGCACAGTCTCCCCATAGGAATCAGCCCTCCAGCGAGCCGTAAGTAGAAAAGGGGGAATTTTGTAATAGGGAACGCCCCTATATTATTTCCAAAGGTAACCGAAGTTTTCACCTTGTAGTTCGGATCTCAGCCCATCTCACCAGAGCTCAACTTCGGGGGACCTTCGTCCGGAGATGATGGAGAGCGAGACGCCTCCATCTGCCGCCCCGTCGGGCGGGGTGGACAACCCTGAGGTGTCGTCATGGAGGGTCTCCCCGAGTCCGGCGGGGCCGGAGAGTCCGGTACCCATTGGAGTACGGCCGGTGGAGCTGCAGGATTTGCTCAAGAGGGCGTCTATCTCAGAAGATCACCGCACATTAATGGGTATGGTGGTTGAAAGGATCTCATCCGCTGAGAGCGGGTTGTATGAGGCCGTCGGGAGCTTGCTGGCGGGGTTTGAGGTACGCAAAAAATGACATACCTTTTGACAGTTTTGCACATGAAGTGCGCCCTGTATAGATAGTAGCCCCTGAGACTTGGTATGCTGTCGAAAGCGATAGCGTGCCAAGGATCATAATCTGAGTTATAGAATGTCGCCTTTCCTATGCAGGTGGTGGAGCGTTCGGTGGCCAGCCGAACTGATGGAGTTGCCGAACTGAAGAGGCAACTCGATGTTGCGGATGCGGACATCGCGCTGGTCAATAAATGACTTAACGAGTCGCAAGGTAGGTGGTTGCTCCGCGGTTGCCTAGTAAGGGAGCTAGCACCCGTTCCTTACAATTTGTTTGCTTGATGCAGATGGCGCTGCTGCTGTGGAAGATCTTCGAGCAGAGCTTGCTCGAGCCAAGGAGCAAGCCAGGATAAGTGATGCGGCAGCCTTGAAGGCAGCAGAAGAGCTAAAAGCAGAAAAGGCTGCTCACTGCCAAAGCAGGGAAGAGTTGGCCGGAATGGCCTTGAAATTAAAAGATGCTACCGACTGTTGTGAGGTTCTTGAAGGATAACACCGAGTGGAGCAAGAGGGCCTGAAGAAGGCCGCCGCCGAAGTCAAGGATGCCCGGAGTGAGATGCGGGCTATGAAGGAGGAACTGCGTCAAGCCAGAGACATTGCGGCTGGAAAGCCCTTTCTTCTGCGTAGGAAGTTCACGGATCCGAAGTATGCTCAGCTGGGACAGTAGTGTGGTGCGGAGGATCCTTATCTGGATTTGGCGGTGAGTGCGGCGGACGCAGTCGTGCACTTCCGAAGCCAGAAGGATCACGAAATGGAAGAGCTTTACTGGTCTCAATTCCATAGTCCGGAGCGTCCACTTTCGTTGACTGATTGGCTGGCTGAGTGGGCTGAGCTGAATAGATTGTTCGGACTTGCCATGACGGATGTGGTCGCTCATCTGTGGCCGGAAGGCCCAAGCCTAAGAGTTATTTTGGCTTGTTGCAGCAATTCCTTGGGGCGGTGCCGCATATCAAGGTGATGAAGCGGTCGGCATGCATAGAAGGTGCACGGATGGCTCTCGCCCGTGTGAAGACATACTGGGCGGACATGGATGCCACCGCTGTTGCATCCCGGGGTTCGGACAAGAGCCGATTATCCGCCGAGCACTATTTTGAGGAAGTCCTGTAGGGCGCTCGTTTAATAGAGTCGCAGTGCTCGAAGGATGTCATGTTCAAATGACGTGTATGATTTGTGAGATCATGTTTATAGTGCAATAGCTTTTTATACTTGTGCGTTCAAGTATTGAACTATCTCCTGTGCGGCCGTATATGTATGAATAACCTGAAAGTTGCAGTCTTTGGCTTCAGCCCCCACGCACATGGTGCGGGGGTGTTTGCAAAAAGGAAAAGCGCTTCTTCACACTTAATCCAACGTCTTGGTCCTTTGAAGGAGGTGATAGCATAGCAAACTAGGCAACCGGACTATAATGCTTTATCACTTTCACTTAGCCATAGGAGCTCGAAGGTGGGGCTACTATATAGCCCCTAGAGGCACCGCGCTTTCCGAACTCGGGGCGCGTATGTGCCTGACCGGGAAGCGGTCCTTCGTCAAAGCGGAGGAATTCTAAACATTCCAATAATCGATCGAGTGGTTGACCAGTCTCTCGCTATACCATGACAGTCAGTTTTAGGCTTTCTCTACTGAGGTTCTCGCCCGGCCGAACCGGGGCACAATCGCAGTAGTTCTCCTGATGCCGTGTTAGCAGATAGAGCGGAACGTAAGGCAGCAAAACACAGGAGCCGGGCAAACCCAACATTTGACCAAAGACATGATTCAGAGCTGATGCATATAAGGCCTAACTCGAGACGCCGAACACTCCCTGAGGTGTTCGGTCTTTATGATACCGGGCAGAACAATGCCCTAAGCCCCTAGTGTCCAGGTACAGGCGGGAACTTCTGACGCGGCCGATGCCAAAACGCCAGCCTCCTCCTCGGTTATGGTAGAAAACCGGGGGATGTGTATCAACAAGAGACAGTAAGAAAGGTTTACACAGGGTCTTAATCTGAAAAGAATATTTGCAAGGGGTCCCTGCTGCACGTCTGCGCCTATGTCTCCGTGGTGCTGTATCCTGGACGGGTGTACCACGTGCTTCATCTGTAAAAGAGAAGGACTTAGTTTGGAAGAAATATCGTGCAAAGGATGTATTGAAAATAAAGTATAATTTGGAAGATGAATAAAGTTGAGCTTTATTGGCTCTCATCGTTTATACGCGCAGCCCCTTGTAAAGGGGTATGCGGCTGGGAAGCCCCTTGTTTATTTACGCCGGACTCGCTTAACCGTGTCCGAGGTCTGAATGACCTGTTTTTAGGGGCTTTGACCTGCAAGGTCGGATTAGTGTGTGGCTGTCAAGGCGGCCTCACGTTCTCCGTGGTCTAGGAACACTCGGAGTTACTCTTTAATGGGATTATGCTGCGTGGACCGGGCATTTTAAGCGTAAGAGACGCGTAATGTGTTATTGCGTTAAAGCGGGCGAAAGCTTCGCGTCCCAATAGTGCTTGAAAGCCACTCTGAAATGGGGCGATATGGAGAGTGAGCTTTTCGCGACGGAGGTTGTTGGATGAACCGGACACAACCTCTGGTGGTACAGAGCCTGTTCAATTGGCTTAAATGCCTGGTGTCACTCCTTTGAAGGAAGTGTTGCTACGGTGAAGTTTGGTAGGGTCTATCCCCATTTTGCGGATGGTGTCCTGGTATGGCAGGTGCCGCACTGTGTTTTCGTGTTATCACATGAAGTGAGTTCACTGTTTTGACCTCTAGTGGGAAAGTCTTCTATTTTCCGGCGTGTTGCGTGTGGGGTTCGTCGTCGTCTTTGCTTGGTGTATCGAGCCCCTTGAGTTCGGCGTTAAGTCGGATGGACTGTTTGAAGACCCAACAATCTCTGTGGGTATGGTTTGCAGGCTTCCCGGAGGTACTATGTATTTGACATAGCCTATCCAGAATTTTGTTTAGGTTGGATAGCTCATCGCTGTTGTCCTTGAGGGGCAGTGTTTTAGTATTCTGCCGAGAGCTTTTGAATCCGGCATTGACCGCCGTGCTATTTGGGCCATCTTCCTTATTCCGGCGCTGATCTCTTCTGCGTCGTGATTTCCCATTTCCATCCCTGACTTCGGATGTACTCGGGTCGCTGGTGCTGCATCTAGCCAGCCAGCTGTCTTCCCCCGCGCAAAAGTGGGTCATGAGGCTTGTTAGTGCGGCCATTGTTCTTGGTTTTTCCTGGCCGAGGTGTCTCGCGAGCCATTCGTCTCGGACGTTATGTTTAAAGGCTGCTAAGGCTTCGGCGTCTGGACAGTCGACTATTTGGTTCTTTTTGGTGAGGAACCTGTTCCAGAATTTGCGTGCTGACTCTCCGGGCTGTTGAGTTATGTGACTTAAATCGTCTGCATCCGGAGGGCGGACATAAGTCCCTTGAAAATTTGCTCGAAACGCATCCTCGAGCTCTTCCCAACTTCCAATGGTATTTTCTTGGAGGCTTTTGAGCCAATGCCGAGCTGGCCCTTTGAGCTTGAGGGGTAGGTATTTTATGGCATGGAGATCGTCTCCTCTGGCCATATGTATGTGTAGGATATAATCTTCAATCCAGACTCCGGGGTCTGTTGTTCCGTCATATGCCTCTATATTTATGGGTTTGAATCCCGCTGGAAATTCATGATCCAGTACCTCGTCGGTGAAACATAGTGGGTGTGCGGCGCCCCTGTATTTGGGTGTGCCGTTGTCTTCAAACGCTCGGTGGGTTGTGTTGCTTCCTGGAGTCTTCTTTTTGGGCCCGTAGATAGACCTGACCGGGTCATCCTTTTTTCGAGGATCTTTATGCTGATCGTGTGCCGGCTTGTATGCGGAGCCCCTTGCTGCTCTTAGCCTGTCATCTGGTCGTCTATCCGGCCAGGCGGCCTCTTTATTTTTTGACTGCGGGGGCTCTAAGGCCTCCTCGTCGAATTCGGGCAACAGCTTGCGCTTCGGGTAACTCTTTGCCTGGCGACTAGCGTCATATTTATCTGCGGTATTGAGTACTTTGCTCCATCTCATTCTGAGTGCGTCCTCTGTTGTTTTGAGCTTCCGCTTTTGCTTCTTCAAACTTCTTGCAGTAGCGACGAGCCTTTTATGAAGGTTCTTATGCTCTGGTGATGTGTTCGGCGTGAGATCATCTAGGCTCTTGTTTTCGCCGGGGATGGGTTGCTTGTCCAGTTCACCGTGTTCGGATGATTGCTTGGTGGCGTGTTCGCCGTCCACTGCTTCGCCCTGCTCTAGGGCCGGGTCTGTATGGGTGCGGTTTTTATCGAGGCGGGGCTTCGGGCGGCGCTTGCGTCACCGTTTTGGTTGTTTGCTGGGGGAGTTGTCCTTCGCCATGTCCCATTGTTCCTCGTTATCGCTTCCCTTTGTTGTATCCACCATGTATACGTCGTGAGTTGGGGTGGCTTTCCAGTGCCCGATAGGCGCTGGTTCTTGGTCGTCTCCGGCATCGTCGTCCATACCGTCGATGTCTTCGGAGTCGAAGTCTAGCATGTCGGTTAGATCGTCGACAGTGGCTACTAGGTGGGTGGTGGGTGGGCGTTGAATTTCTTCGTCGTCCGCATCCCAACCGTCCTGACCGCAGTCCGGCCAGGGCTCTCCTGATAACGAGAGATACTTTAGCGAACTCAAGATGTCGCCAAAAGGTGAGTATTGAAAGATGTCCGCAGCGGTGAACTCCATGATCGGCGCCCGACCGGGTTTGGTTGGAGGGGGCGCGGGAGGTTCGGAGTCCGGCAAGGAGTCCGGCACCTCTGAGTCACGAGCTTCATGAGGGACAAGGTCAGTGTTCGGCTCTATCGCCGTAGAGGTTGCAGCCCCCGAGGCGGTGTCTAGCCATCCGTCCTCGATCTGTGCAGCCGGCTCCGAATTGAAGATCGGAGCGGGCTCGAGTGCGGCCTCCAGGGTACTGTCCGGCTGCAGAGCTAAATCATGCCTGTTGTGACAGTGCGGCGCGCTTTGCTGTGGCTCGAATCCATCGAAGATCAAGTCCCCACAGATATCAGCCGTGAAGTTCAAACTTCCAAATCTGACCTGACGGCCAGGGGCGTAGCTGTCGATCTGCTCCAGATGGCCAAGCGAATTGGCCCGCAGTGCAAAGCCGCCGAATACAAAGATCTGTCCGGGGAGGAAGGTCTCACCTTGGACTGCGTCGTTGATGATGATCGAAGAAGCCATCGAGCCTATCGGTGACGACACAGAGGAACTCTCAATGAAAGCACCAATGTCGGTGTCAAAACCGACGGATCTCGGGTAGGGGGTCCCGAACTTTGCGTCTAGGCGGATGGTAACAGGAGACAAGGGACACGATGTTTTACCCAGGTTCGGGCCCTCTTGATGGAGGTAAAACCCAACGTCCTGCTTGATTAATATTGATGATGTGTATTACAAGAGTAGATCTACCACGAGATCAAGGAGGCTAAACCCTAGAAGCTAGCCTATGGTATGATTGTTGTTTGTCCTACAGACTAAAGCCATCCGGTTTATATAGATACCGGAGAGGGCTAGGGTTACACAGAGTCGGTTACAATGGTAGGAGATCTACATATCCGTATCGCCAAGCTTGTCTTCCACGCCAAGGAAAGTCCCATCCGGACACGGGACGAAGTCTTCAATCTTGTATCTTCATAGTCTTGGAGTCCAGCCGATGATGATAGTTCGGCTATCCGGACACCCCCTAGTCCGGGACTCCCTCAATGACCTTCTCGGTGAGCTCTGTTCCTGTCGACCAAACCTTGAACGATAATGGATCTCGCGTCAAAGCCTGGTTCCCTGGGGTCGACTGGAATCCTTCGCCCAACACTGTGATGGCGTCTGTCATCCTGCTGTCGAGGCGCGTACGATCCACTCCTTGGGGGAGGGTGGGCACTCGACGTCGATCATCACGATCGAGTCAATGATCATACTGCTCACGGTTCTTGTATTGATCACGCCGGTCTCCACGTCCCTCACGCCTCGGGGGAGATCTTGGGCTATGGGCCGACTGGACTGTATTTGCAGCGACGGATCTGCTGTGAATCCTATTCCGCGACTGCGATACAGCTGAATTTTGATCTCCTGCCGCCCGGAGTAATGCTCTGATCTGTAACAAGGCTCTGCCAGCCTCTGACTAGGAAGGCTGAATCGACTCTGCTACGGGATGCAGCTGCTAAATTCTGAATCGGAGTTCGATATACCTGAGTCAGTGGTGGAAAGAGTTGACGTCGACTCGATTCTGGAACCCGTTGTCACACACGCTCGTCGAGTGCTCGCTGGAGGTTCTCCAGTCGAGTGCGCTCAGCCAAGTTGGCCAAGCGCGCGTCCTCTAAGGCACGAGCCTCAGGGGTTTCTCCAACGATAGGAGTGTGCAGCGCATCCATGTTCCGGCGGCGAAGTTCTTTCCTCTGCAGCGAAGTGAGGGGCTCGGGGAGATACTCTTCATGGGCATGCGATGGATCGCCTCCACCGTTGCCTCCGTCGGTGCGGGGAAAACCGGGAGGACTGTGTGGTCCATCGACCATCAGAACCTCCGCCATTGGATCACTGTTGTCGCACTCGGATGCAGTCTCTATGGAGCCAATCGACAGGTCGAACAGGCCGTAGAGAGATTCATCGGGCTCGATCACAGCGACTTGGGGGGTGGCCGACTGGCGAGCCACCGCGTGCCTCACCCACTGCTGAAGCCTCGACCGACCGGAGCGCTTGCGCCGGCGGGAAACAGGGAGGGGGGACGACACAGGAGCCGACCGATACTAGGTCGACGGTTGCCGCAGAAGGACGCCGTGGACGCACACGCGAAAGTGCGTCGCCCCGCGGACAGGGAGCGCGTCGATGTCGAGCGGAGCCTCCTGAAGCCAAGCGGAGTCGTCGGCGATAAACGTGAGCGCACCGAGACGGATCTCGCGGCCCTCAACCAGAGCTCCACCTGAAACCATGATGAAGGAGATCGGAAAAATCGCAACTTCTCCAATAAGTCGCTAAGACACCTGCCCCACGGTGGGCGCCAACTGTCGTGGTTCTAAATCTGATAGTAGTGTAGGGGGTAGGAATGGAGAGGCAAGATCCTAACTATGGAGTAGTTGTATACGCAAGAGATTTACGAGTTCAGGCCCTTCTCGGAGGAAGTAACAGCCCTACGTCTCGGAGCCCGGAGGCGGTCGACTGGATTATGTGTGTATGAGTTACAGGGGTGCAAACCCTTTACACTGAGGAGGGGGGTGGCTTATATAGAGTTCGCCAGACCCCTTCGGCCCTCCTTATGTAGGGTTTAAGGTACATTAAGATCGGGCGTTACTGGTAATGCCACAAATAAAGTGCTATGATGACCATAAAGGCTACTTAATGACCGGCCAATTGTCTGCGGGGCGACTTTAGATCTCCTGGCTGTCGAGTGGTTGGCTTCATGGTCGAGTGTCTTCGAGTCCGTCGAGTGGAACACTTCTGAGTCGATTGAAAGGTGGTTTCTTCTAGAGATGTCCTTGGAGAGGGTAGTTCTGATAGGTCCATGACCCTACCCTAGGAACATAGCTTCATCAGCCACCTCGAAGCTTCCTTGACGTCTACTCCAAGTCTCCTAGATGGCTTCCGTCCCAAGAATAACTCTCCCGAAGGTTTCATTCCGTTTGGACTCCGTTTGATATTCCTTTTCTTCGAAACACTAAAATAGGCAAGAAAACAGCAATTTGGATTGGGCCTCCGTTTAATAGGTTAGTCCCAAAAATGATATAAAAGTGTATAGTAAAGCCCATAAACACCCAAAATGGGTAATATAATAGCACGGAACAATCAAAAATTATAGATACGTTGGAGACGTATCAGTAACCAAACCTATACAGTTGGCAACCCTTGGGGGCGGTCACTGAACCCATACACTTGGCGGCCCTTGGGGAGGTTACCGAACCCATACAAATTGCTCGGGGCAATCTCCACAACTTAGTTGGAGACCCCGAAGCTTGCTCGGAGATTTACACCACAATTCTTGAGCTCCGCGATAGCACCAACCATCTAGGGCGCCCAAGCATCCAAGAGGCACAAGCTCCAGGGTGCCCAAACACCCAAGAGTAATAAGCTTCTCAACTTTCACTTCCACGCATCACCGTGGAGAACTCAAACGGATGCAACTAATGCAATGGCAAGAACACACAAAGTGCTCAAATCTCTCACTCTCAAATCCCACCAAATCAAATAAAGCTATGGAGGAATATGAGAGGAAGAATAAGAAGAACACAAAAGAACTCCAAGATCTAGATCCACAAGGTTCCCCTCACTAAGAGGAAAGATGGATTGGTGGAGAATGTAGATCTAAATCTCCTAGATGCAAGATTCATGGGAGGAACAAAGAGAAAGCAAAGCTTGCCCCAAGTCATTGGGGGCAACGGGGAAGAAGACCCCCTTTTAGAGGGGGCACAAATCCAACTGTTATGCACTCTGCCCATGCTCAAGAGGTACCACCGCTCGAGGGAGCGGTAAAACCGCATATAGTGGTAGTTCCAGTGCCAGCCAGTGTGTATTGCAGAGTAAAAGCATGGTAGTTTCGGCGGAGCAGTGCTACAGGCTACAGTGAGCGGTACTACCACTAATTGTCGTTAAAATATACAGATGGACCAGCGATAGTGGAGCGGCACCAGAGCGTAAGTATCGCGTAACGCGGTACTACCGTGTAACTACTGTAGGAACAGAATGGGCAACAGAAACTTGGACACCCCTCGAACACAAGCGAAAGTAGCATTGGTAGTAATAAGTGGAAGTACCGCACAAGTGGTACTACTATGCCACTACTGCGAGCTAACCAGAGAGGAGGCAAAAGGTATTTCCCAAGCAGCAGTAGTTGCGGTAGCTCACAACAGAAGTACTGCCTAAGCGGTACTACATGGAGCCGAGTGGTACTACTGCTTGGGTACTGCAAAAGTGCCCAAGCAAAACAGATGGATGCAAGTAAGACCAAAACTACCATAACTTCTACAAATGAACTCTAATTTTGACGAACTCAAGCTTGATAGAAAGTTGTCAAATCGCGACTAGAAATCTTCGGAAGTGGCAAGAGAAATATGTAAATGATATAGAGGTGTGAAACCTCCATTAGTGAAGAACTGAGAAAAACTCCAACATCGAAAACACAATATATGATGCATACGAAATCCTTTTTCGATGAACTTGAGCTTATCGTGAGGATGACCACAAGCTCCAAACTCACATAGAGAAAAGTCAAATAAGAACCAAGAAATATGATGCCAATGATGCAATGGTTTGAGCCCTCTATGAACGATACGATCAAGCTACTCACTCGAAATCCCCCTTGATAGTACGACAATCAATCCTATAACCCGGTCTCCCAACTAACACCATGAGACCGGTAAAATAGAAAACCTACCAAGGTCAAACCTTTGCCTTGCGCATAGTCCAATTGAGCTAGATGATGACGATCTTGTCCTCCTCAAGTTGGACCACCTTTCTTGATTGTGCAGGCTCGATGAAGACTAGTAGATTGGTCCCACATACTCCACTATGTGTGAGCCTTTCTTCGGCACATCTTCACAAGTCCATTATCACCAGAATGGACGGGAAGCTTCAAGCATGTGATATCTTCGTGATGCCCCACTTGAACTTGCACAACACAACCTTGATGACGATCCCCACTTGATGTCATCCTCCATGGGTTATATGAGATCTTCCTCTTGATGCAAGCCCATGAAAAAATACGTAACCCCACATAGAACGACCACACAAATAGATCATGGGTTAGTACACAAAGCATAATGGACAATGCTCATCATACCATGAGATCACTAGATCCCACTCGGTACATCTTCTGCGCTTTGTGTGTTGATCAACTTGAATCCACTCTTTGTCTTTAGTCTTGATCAACCTTGTATCTTATCTTCTCTCTTGATAAAGATGATGTCTTGAAGGTAAACATGAATGTTCACACAATCTTCTTCTTCTTCAGGACATGCTTGCATTAGGCTCAACTCTCACATGACCAATCTTTTGATAACTCCTTAAATAGCACCTTGGTCAATACATAATCTCCTTATTACCTTGAAACCAAATAATGGTCTTCAAGTAATGCCTATGGACAAACCCTTCAAATATAACTCAAGGCAACCATTAGTCCAAAGGGATTGACATCAATTACCAAAACCAAAACACGGGGACACCATGCTCTTTCAGCGGGGTTGTGTATTCTCCCAGAAGGGGTGCATAGCTCCTCCGACAAGGACCTGTCGTGCTTCATCTGGTACGCATTTGATTGACGCCAGAAGTACCACATGGTGAAGTGGATTGATATCTACTTCCCCAAGGACCAAGGGGTCTAGGTATTCTAGCATCCTAATGCATGAATGTGACCCTTATGTTGAGATGGTTCTATGGGTTATTATTATTTTACAAGAAAAGGTAGTTAGTTTTATTTACTTATTTTACATCTGAACTTGATAAAAATTTGGTACAAACACCTATTGGAGAAGCTTGTGTGACAGTGAATACCCAAAGTGATAAGTGACTCTAGCACATATGGATGGAAATAAACCTTTTACTATCCATGAGATTAGCCATGTACCAATGGCTAGAAGCTTATTCCTTGATAATATATGTCTTAGATATCTGAATAGCCACTTGGTGAATCTCGTAAGATAATAAGTTATTAATATACATCCTAATTTCTCCCGTTTATCATAATCTAAATAAATAAGTAGTACTATATAAACAAATAGTCGCATTGGTGACATAAGATCCCAAAATAATGTCCTCCCAACTCTGACAAAACAAAGAGTCATCATTCCGTGACCGATACGACACCTAAATTAAAGCGAAGGTTATCTTCTCTTGCGCTATCCATGCCATCTAGAGATGACGATAACACTTTGTTGTAGATATGTATCTTTTGATATCTTCTCTGGCAATCAATGATCACGTTAATGCAATGACTAAAACTGAACCGGAAAACATGCGAAGAAGTAAGCATCTCCTAAAATGCACGCCACAATTATCTTTAGGCGCCGAGAGCATATCTCGTCACCAGAAGAAGACAATGTTACGTTACTTTGGATGTCTTCTCTCGCAAGCAAAGGTAATGCGATGAGCAAAACTGGACCGAAAAACACGCTAAGAAGCAAAGCATCTTCTAAAATTGCGCGGCATAGTTATCTCTTCAATGTCGAGAGATTATCTCTTCATCGATAGAAGGCAATATTATCTTCCTTTTTTTCTCTCTATGCATCAATTATTAAAAATTCTATCATGGCTGAATGAACTAAGTGAGTGACTGGAGCACTGTTAGATGTCAAAAGAAATATCTCATTTTACTTTCCATGAGAAGAACCATTCACTAATCGCTAGAAGCTTCCATTTCCCAATTGGGCGTTGACATTGCCCACTAACTATTAACAAAGCCATCTATCTTTCCCTCAAAAAAGAAAAAAAAGAAAAAGAAAAA
>NC_041381.1:464495353-464560286 GCF_002162155.2 Triticum dicoccoides
TTTTCAAATGTCAACCCACACATCCAACCCCCTACCTATATATACATCCCCACACCAGGAATCCTCAAATCTTGTAGAAGCACCATTCAGTCAGAGCATCCCTCCTCTTCCGCAATTTCGCACCTCAAAGCTTGTTCTAGACGCTTCTAGAATCTAGACCGCGGCATGGGCAACGGCCTCTCCCCTTGCTTGCGCGCCCCGGCCGTGCACGGCAAGGGAGCGGAGGCGAGGCTGGTGTTCTGGGGCGGGCAGACGAGGCTCGCCGCAGCTTCTGGCGGGCGGTTCACCACGGCCGGCGACGTCACGGCGGAGGCCCCCGATCACCTCGTCTGCTCCGGCGACTCCTTCTTCATCGGCCTCCCGATCCCGGCGCTGCCGCCGGGCGAGGAGCTGCAGGCGGGGAGGACCTACTTCGTGCTCCCCGCGGCCCGGTTCTCCAGCTGCCAGGCGCTCACCGCGGCCTCGCTCGCGTCGCTGTCGCCGGCCCCGACCAAGGTGTCCCTCGCCGGCGAGTCGTCCCCGTTCGAGTACGTCACGGGCGCCGACGGCATGGCGCTCATCAGGGTCCTCCCGGAGTTCATCGAGAAGGTGATCACGTCCGACGGTGGCGGCGAGAAGAAGTGCGGCGCGGCGGCGCCGGAACAGCTGTGCAGCACGCCGGAGCTGAGGAAGCACTACATGCAGCTGGTGGGGGCGAGGCAGCAGCGGCCGTGGTCGCCGGGGCTCGAGACGATATCGGAGGCCAGGAAGGGGAGAAGGATGCCGACATGCCGTCGTCGGTGAGGCTGGTCGGAGTTCAAGATAACATTAGCAGCCGCGCGTGCATGGATAGCCAGATGTGGTGTCTTCTTTTTTATTGGGCTCTCCATCAAGAGAGAGGAGTCTAGTGTTTCAGTCTCGCTTAATTGTTCATACTAGCGGAAAAGAGGCAAGAATGCAAGATAGTTTAGAAGGAGATGGGTACAAAAAAATCTGATTTAGTTCTAGTTCATTCAGTTTTGTGTTAGACCAAAATATTGGATGCAATTGAATGAATGAGTTTCACATTGATACTTTGCTGCAGTTCATCATAATTCCATTGGTCTGATCTCCTGCTGGTCCAGCTGGATCATAAAAATGAAACTAGAGGGCTCAAATTCCGTATTCCTTTTTTCTAATATCGACGGTACCAATAAGTTCCAAATGACCTGTCTGAATTTTTGTATTCTATTATTTTACTGAAGCTAAGTTCAACATCGAATCTAAAGAATCTTGAAAGAACACCCCTTGAATATCATGAGCTCTCGGAGCACCCAAGTTCAGGTGCTCTAGCGCGAGCTCGGCCTTTGAATGTAGATCGAACGATCAGATGAGGAGTTACTGGAACTATGTGTAATTACGGGACTCCTTGGGGGTTGTCTGCAAATTCATGTGAGCTCTCCCTACCACCATGGGATGTGGATTTTAGAAACTCTCAGGGGCACACAGGTGCGGGAGCACACAACTGCCTATGCGTGTTTGGCTTTCCGATTGCTTTAATACTCGTAAACTTGTTTAATCTTAGGAATTTGATTACTGTAGGCTCAGCTCCATCCATGCATGCTTTTGACATCTTTTGCCAGCGATGCATGCGCCATTCATCCCATCTCTCATGCCTTTTTCATTTCATCTTTTAATTTCAATCTACTATATTTTTGAAGTGAAAGTCCAAATTAAGTTTTGTTTGCATATTTGTGTTCGTCATGACGAGAACTTTCGAACAAGACCCGTCTTGAATACATTGTGACAACATTAAAAAAATTCTAAGTTCAAAAAAAATAAACTTGATAATCGTACCATTAAGTTTTACCAAGTTTCAAATGCTTTATGGCTTTAGGGTTCTGGGCTTAGGGCTTTAGGGCTTAGTTTTAGAAAATTCCCAAATTTATCATCGTTTCTATCAAGTTTTAGTATTTGAAACTTTTCCGGCAGCCCGATTTGCCTCGGGATCCAGAAAGTCGATGGATATAGCATGAGGGCACACCAAGTTTTAAGTTTCAGTTTCTGAAACTTGCAATTTTGTCATTCGCTCACATCAAGTTTTAGCGGATGAAACTTAACGACGTTTTAAAACTCATCAAGACTTGTTCAAAATGGATCTTATTTGAATGGCCTCATCACAAGAAACACGAATATGCAAACAAAATATAATTAAGTTGGACTTTTGGTATGAAAGATATAATAGATTCAAATTTGAAAGGCGAAAGAAAAGGCATGGGGTGTGGGATGGGTGGAGCTACCAAAAGCTGCGAGAGGTGCACCCATAGACCCCATCTAAGATAATTAGGGGTTAAAACACATGCAAAGACCAAACCGGTTTTTTTAATCACGAGGCTATTGGGCAGCCGCAAATGTGCGTGCCCCCGACCTTGGTGCTATAAATCCTCTCCTGCATGGATTTGAAATACAACTGTGATGTCATTGATATTACACCTATCTAAAAAACTTATGATTTGGTTTTTCATCTAAAAATCATACAATCACAAGTAGTATGGATAGATTTTGGGTCGTAGGGTCGTGCATCTAGCACTTGCAGTGCATGGGTAGAGGTATCACTAGTACTCCCTCTGTTTTTATTTATTCTGCATATTAGTTTTGATTGATATAAATATTTACCATAACAAATCCATATAACGTGAAAGTGCATTCAATGATGAATTTAAAGGTATTGATTTGTTATTGTATAATGTTAATATTTTTGTTTATAAACTTTGTCAAAGTTTACAAAGCTTGGCTTTGATCGAAGCTAATACACGGACTGAATAAAAACGGAGGGAGTACAAGTTTTAGTGCAGCAGCAGTCTGTTTCGTGCATACTTATTCCAAAAGGAGGTGTGGTGGTCATGTGCCGGCACCTCAAAGAGACTGTTCTTTGGTTAGTACTTTAGTTTTGAAAATATCTCGCATGGTCTACTCAATTCAGCTGGAAAAAAGTTGAAGCAAAAAGAATGGTGCTCGTGATGACAAGAACACGGACCAAAGAACACCAAAATGAGAAGACACTTCAGATATGGAGCAAGATTAAGCCGCCACGGGACTGGCTAACAGTGTCTTAGTGAGGTGGCCTTTTCCCGCTGACCTTTGCGATTAGTCAGTTTCAATGTTCCATCCATAAACTGATTTAGCGGCAATAATATTTAGCCCCACTAACATATTTGACCCGCCTCAATAATTAAATACAATAAATCATATGTACTTTTAATTTCAATTCTCATATTATTCATCCAAATATTTATGTTCAAATAATTAAATATTATCAAAGTGGAGTATATTGCAACCAATACTAGATGAAACACGCGAGGTATCATCTAGTAGTGATAAAGCTCTGATCACTAAAGCATTAGGGGGAAAAGATGATCCAGTCATGGCGCTCTAAAAGATTACACTCCGTCTTTCATCGCATTTACTATTTGTCACGTACGTGAAAATACATTATGTACCACTTGATTTGAGCGTTAGCGTCGAGCCCGAAGTCGGTGTTGCCCCGGCGAGCCTAGCGAGACGCGTAGACGACAAGGGCTCCAACGGGAACAACACGACAACAGTGTCCGAGGTAGAAGAGACTCGGAAGTTGACTGGTTCAAATGCGGGGAGGTTGCCAGCGCTCGAGAAGAACGTGAGGTAGGGAGGATTGGGGGAGGGCTTAGAGGGATAGCCTGGGCGGCGACAACACACAGTGAACAACGATTCAGGGAAGAGCAGGAGCAATGAGGCGAGCACAATAGCGCCGCCGGCCACGGCGGTAGCAAGCAGTTAGGCCCTCATCGATTGACGATGCAAAAATGAAAAGAACGAAGGAAGAAGAAAACCAGTGTGTGGGGTGAGGGTGATTGTCGGATGAAGATCCAACTGGCTTTTTCAGCTATCTAACAAATAGGCCGCCCAATGTTCATCCTCCCAAACATAGAGAAACAGATCAACAAATCTTTTATTCAATACAATTAATATTTTAAACGCTCTTATATTTTTTTACAAAGAGAATATAGTATAATTACTCAACTAGCACAACGGTGGTATACATACATAAATTTGTTTCTCGATGCCGGCATATACCCCACGGCTGTATTTGACCGGTTGCAGTTGCAGGATCATTTCAACCATTCATCTAGCCCCTGAACTTTGACAGCGTCCTTACAAACTTACCAAGTGGTGGCGCGAAAGCCCCCGCGTCGATGACGAACTGAACGAGCTCCACGGACCACGGCAGGTCCAGATAAAGATCGCACGAGATCTACGGCCGTGCCTTTACAGAAAGCGAGGATCCCGCGCGTGCGCGCGTGGGTCCGCGCGGGGCTCATTCCGCCGGGAGCCGGTGGCGCGCGCTATTGCGTAGAGCACAATGGCGCGAGTGGAGTTGACCGGGAGCGAGCGAGCGCTGGTGCGAGGTCGGCCAGTAGAGGGGCTTGGCCAGGTCAGGTGGAGGCGCGTCGCCGTCGTCGAAAGCTACGGGACTTCGCTTCGAGAATGCTACCGGGTTTGGCTGGGGCTGCGTCGACCTAACCTCGCGCGCGCGGACCGATTTGTGGCTGCCGATTTGGCTCGGCGCCAGTAGTTTACTACTAGGTGTGTGGAACTGCTGTTACTGAGCTGGTAACGTGTGGCTTGAGTTTTGCCGATCGATTGTGTCTGTCTGTCTTATCTGATCGATCGCCGACTTACCTAGTTACGCGAGTGTTCTTTCATAGTACTAATAGTACGTTGCTTGCTTGGTTTACCTGGATTCGTTGCTACGGTTTTGGCCACACGCTTTGAATGGACCTCTCTCACACAGTGTTTCCCACTTATGACTTCTCTTACACAGTGTTTCATACTCCACATGAAGGCATCATCTTCATCCTCCGTCGATGCAACACTCTTTAGTGTGGCAGGAAAAAAATGGCGGGAGAGAATGGCGACAAAGAAAATGGCGGAAAAGGAAATGGAGGGAAAAAGATTGCGGGAAAGTATTTTTTTTTCATGTATAAACGGCAATGGTTGTATTATAAGGCACTTTTAAATATAAACTCCTATGAAGCTCAAAACAAGTTTTCTAGTAGGATAAAAGAAATAAAATACATAAAAAAGTACAAATAAAATAGCTACGGATAACTAAACAGAAACAAAAAGAATATGTCAAAAAAACTAAAGAAAACAATTTAAAGCAATTAAAATTAAAAGAAATAGCACAAAACCTATAAAACACTAAAACATAACTGTTTTCATAAAAACCTAATTTTAAATAATTATAAAAATCACCAATTAATTACTACTAATAAAGAAAGTCACAAAGAACCAGTAGCAAAAAGAATCATCTGAAAAAATACTCCTAGCTCAAATTATAGGCAATCTAGTGATTTGAGCAAATTCATGAAAATTCAAATTCAAACTTTCAAATCTAGTCAAACTTGATATCTACAGAAACTTCATGAAGTTTCTAATCTAATGCAAAAAGAATCAAATTAAAATTCTAAGAATCCTAATAGATATGAATTTTCTAAAACAATAGAGCAGGTGTTGGCCGAAGACCATTTTTCAGCCTCCTGGGGGCCGAAGAGGGACTCTTTGGCCAACTGTTGGCTGAAAAGTCCTTTTTGGCCAACGGTTGGCCGAAAAATCCCTCTTTGGCCAACAATAGGCCGAAAAGTCCCTCTTCGGCCAACAGAAGGCCGACGGGGTGATACTTTTGATTTTTCTGCATTAGGGTGTATAGTTTCCAAATTTGCTATAAAAATCATCATAGTTTCAAAAAAAATCTCAAGTTATTCTTCCGTAGGCGAATCAAATGCTTACGTGTGAGTTCTCAGCCGTGGTGGTGCTTGTGGTTGGGCTGTGTGCTCCTGATTGTGCATGTCTTGGGTGGACCTTGGCATCTCGACTAAGCTGTCAGAGTGTTGCGGTGGTGGCGGAGTGGTCAACTTGGACGATGTGACCTTAATCCAATGAGAAAGGATGGAGCTGTGTGGCGACTCGAATGAAATTCCTGCTTGTACTCAGTCGGTGCTGACGGCGATGACGCTCGTGGGTGTCGTTCCCCTCCTTGGAGGCGTCGCCAAGATGTGTCGGCATCTCCCTCGCTCGCTCTCGGGATTGGTAGTTGTCTTTGGGCAAAAGCCTACGTCCGAAATTGAATCGGCGCGATGGTGGCGTTTTAACGTTGCTTCTTTGTTGGAAGCATTGTGCTTGAAGACACGGTCTTGAGGTTTCGTGTTGAGCTGCTTCTGGTGCTCGCCGTTGTTCAAGATGATCTTCAACGGCGCAATGTACGTCATCGCCGGTGAGTCCAAGACGGTGGCATTAGTGGACCGATCAAGGTCCGCCATCTACTTGCCACCTCCTCTTAGGCATCAAGGGTGGATGGTGCGTCGACAAGGCCAGAAGCGAAGTTCAGTCGGAGTTGATGTTCTCTTCAGAGGTGAGCGGTGTTGGTCGAGACGCGGTGATGTTGCTCTGTCTTAGATCGCTCTTTTTGCTTTGTACTTGTGTTGTCGATGGTAGCTCTCTTCGGACTAGTCCTGGTGTGGAGTCTGCTATGCTCGTTGTTCGCAATAAGTTAGTCATCTTCTATTTGAAATTCCACCTTCTATAAAGATATGATATGCATTCACGTACTCTTGAAGAAAAAATGCTTACGACGCCCAAGGCGTATCGCGTCATTGTCGACTACACATGTCGCCCGATTGACAATTGCATCTTCACTGTCTTGTGCTGTCAGCCCATGCTCATCCTTTGGCATAGTTTAAAAAACCGAACTGATAAGATTGTCGGTTCAGATTTTTATCAAACAGACCGCCTTATTGTTGAAATTTGATGCCTTCTAGTCATGAAGCGCGGTGAGCACTAGTGGCTTTGCACGCTCGCTTGAAACCGGGAGGTTACGTGCACCCTATTTTTCTAGTCCGGTTTTAATATATAGAAAACGACCGGTTTAGCCAATTCAATTGGTTTTCTTTGGTCATTGCATGAACGGTCTTTTTGGCTTAAAAGACCAGCTGCTTCTAGTTTTCCAGTGGGACTGCCGGTCCCTTCCGGCATTTTAAACTATGCCTTTTGGGCACGGCTATACCTCTCTTCTAGGGAGACCGAGGGGAAGCATCGCGTGCCTCGCGTGAGTTGGGCCGGCCCAGGCGCGCATGAGGCCACAACCTCGTTTTTTTTTCCTTTTCACTTTTTGTTTTAGTTTTTCTTTTATTTTTTCCTTTCTATATTTCAAATATTAAAATAAGTATAATAACAAAAATACTTTACATGATTTTTTTAAAATGTTAATCAAGCATTTAAAAAATGTTAAATGTGTGCAGGGAAAAAATTTCTCATGTATATGAAAATGTATACAAAAAATATTCAATTCGAGTGAAAGAAAAATTTAAAAATCTTAATCCAAGCATTTAAAAAAATGTTAAACAAGAATTTCAAAAAATTAATCAAGTATTTGGAAAATGTAAATGTGTATAGAAAAATACTGACGATGTATTAAAATTTTGTTAAACTTGTAGTTGAAAAATGTTAAATGTGTATAGAAAAAATATTGATCATGTAAGTTAAAAATGTTAAACTTGTACTCGAAAAATGTTAATCAAGCTTTAAAAAATGATAAATGTGTACAGAAAAATCTTGACCATGTATTTAAAAAATGTTAAATGTGTTTGGAAAAAATGATGACCATGTCTTAAAAAATTGTTAATCTTGTATTTGGAAAATGTTAAATGTGTATTAGAAAATTTATTAGATATAGAGAAAAAATGATTATAGAAGAATAGTGAAAACTAAGAGAAAACTGATGAAAAACAAGAAAGAAGCAAAAAACATAGAAAAAAGAAAGGAAAAAAGCCAATAAAAATCGAGATAGTAACAAATAAAACCAAAAGAAAAACAAGAAAAATGAAAGAAAAACTTAATGAAAACAAAGAAAGAAACGAAGAAAATCAGTAGAAAAACAAAAACAAAAAAACCCGAATAACCAATGGAAAAACCATCTCTTTTCTCCCTCTAGTTGGTCGCGCCCTACGAGTTTAACAACAACTTGAAATTGAGGTATGCAACACGACATAGCATCCAAGAGACCAAGGGTCGATTCTTGCTTCCTTTCTCTTTCTCTTTTCATTTCACTTAGGTTTGCGCTAATGGGGCTGGCCGTTACTTTGGACACTTCAAGCGAGAGCTCCTTCTTTCTTGTTGTAGCCGAAAATATAGCTCTCACGCGTCCTTTTGAACTTTGTGTTGCTTTCTCTCGGTCGATGGGCCGACGGAGGAGCTATGGATGGAGTTCTGACGGTGCGGCCCATAACAAGAGAAAAGCTAAATGGGAATGGTACGCTACAGATGACATTCACTATTTGGTGCCCGTTATAGGCATAATGGTACAGGGCAAACATGAAGGAAATATGCCCTAGAGGCAATAATAAAACTGTTATTCTATATTTCCTTATTCATGATAAATGTTTATTATTCATGCTAGAATTGTATTAACCGGAAACTTGATACATGTGTGAATATATAGACAAAACACTGTGTCCCTACTATGCCTCTACTTGACTAGCTCGTTGATCAAAAATGGTTAAGTTTCCTAGCCATGGACATGTGTTGTCATTTGATGAACGGGGTCACATCATTAGTGGAATGATGTGATGGAAAAGACCCATCCGTTAGCTTAGCATATTGATTGTTCGGTTTTATTGCTACTGCTTTCTTCATGTCAAATACATATTCCTTCGACTATGAGATTATACAACTTCCGGACACCGGAGGAATACCTTGTGTGCTATCAAACGTCAGAACGTAACTGGGTGATTATAAAGATGCTCTGCAGGTATATCCCATGGTGTTTTTTGGGTTGTCATAAATCGAGATTAGGATTTGTCACTCCGAGTATCGGAGAGGTATCTCTGGGCCCTCTCGGTAATGCACATCATATGAAGCATTGCAAGAAATGTGACTAATGAGTTAATTGCGAGATGATGCCTTACGGAACGAGTAAAGAGACTTGCCAGTAACAAGATTGAACTAGGTATGAAGATACCGACGATCGAATCTCGGGCAAGTAACATACCGATGACAAAGGGAATAACATATGTTGACATAGCGGTTCAACCGATAAAGATCTTCGTAGAATATGTGGGAACCAATATGAGCATTCAGGTTCCACTATTGGTTATTGACCGGAGATGTGTCTCGGTCATGTCTACATAGTTCTCGAACCCGTAGGGTCCGCACGCTTAACGTTCGATGATGATATGTATTATATGAGTTATGTGTTTTGGTGACCGAAGGTTGTTCGGAGTCCCGGTTGAGATCGCGGACATGACGAGGAGTCTCGAAATGGTCGAGAGGTAAAGATTGATATATTGGAAGGTGGTATTCGGACACCAGACGGGTTTCGGAGTGTATCGGGTACATACCGGCGTACCAGAGGGGTTAGCGGAACCCCCCGATGGAAGATATGGGCCATATGGGCCATAGAAGAGAGGCACACCAGCCCACAAGGGGCTGGCCCCTACCAGGGGGAACCGAATTGGACAAGGGTGGGGGCGGCGCCCCCCCTTTCCTTCTCCTTCTCCTACTCCTTCCCCCTTTACCCCTCCGGAAAAAGGAAGGGGGGCCGGATCCTAGTGGGAGTCCAAGTAGGCCTAGGCCAACCTTCTCTCCCTCCCTCCTTTATATACGGGGATGCCCCTATGAGACACACCAATTGCTCCAAGCCATGTGCGGCGCCCCCCTCCATAGTTTACGCCTCCGGTCATATTATCGCGGTGCTTAGGCAAAGCCCTGCGCGGATCACATCACCATCACCGTCACCACGCCGCTGTGCTGATGGAACTCATCTACTCCTTCGACCCTCTTCTGGATCAAGAGCTCGAGGGACGTCATCGTGTTGAACATGTGCAGAACTCAGAGGTGTCGTACGTTCGTTACTCGATCGGTCGGAACGAGAAGACGTTCGACTACATCAACCGCGTTGAGCAAACGCTTCCGTTTTCGGTCTACGAGGGTACGCAGACACACTCTCCCCCTCTCGTTGTTATACATCTCCTAGATAGATTTTGCGTGAGCGTAGGAATTTTTTTGAAATTACATGCTATGTTTCCCAACGAAACAACCCCCACTTAACAGATTACATGTGGGCCGACCCACAAAAAGCAATACACGCGCACCAAAAGCTCGACCTAGGAAGCTGGCTCCCGGGTTAGTTTTTTTCTGCTATTGGGAAGCTTCTTGTAGCTTAAAGCTAGTTTTTCTCCCCCCTAGTACTATGTGTTTATTTAGCTGGTTTTTTTTCATTTTTCTTTTCCTTCTTTTTCCTTTTTTCATTTTGTATTTGCATTCTTTTTTAAAATATATTTTTAAATTCTTATTTTTTTATTTTTATGAAAATTTTCAAATATGAAGGTTTTTGAATTTGTGATTTTTTTTCTAATTCATGAAGTTTTTCTAAATCCAAGTAATTTTTTCAAATGCATGAACTTTTCAAAAATTCATGAACTTTTGTTTAAATCTGTGAGCTTGTTTTCAAAATATATGAACTTTTCACAATTTTTCTGAACTTTTTTTCAAAATTGATGAAATTTTTCCATGAACTTCTTTCAAATTGATGATTTATTTCAAAACTAATGGACTTTTTTCAAACTTGATGAACTTCTTCTCAAAATCGAATAACTTTTTTCCAAGTTTGTGAACTTTTCTTCAAAAATGATGAACATTTTTAAAAATCATGAATCGATGAACTTTTTAAAATACTTGTTTTTTTAATAAATTAAAATCTAAGTCGCACAATATATGGTACCGTGCAATAAGTGGCACGACCACAGTTGTTCTTATGTTTTTGGCACTATTATTGTTAGTAATTAGTGTCCACTAGATCTAGTGGTTATCCAAACTTGTACAAGAATGCAATGGCACGAGTTCGAATCCTGGAAAGAGCAACTTTTGCAGTTTTTTCGCACTATAAGTTCGTCACGCTATGTGTTTGTCGACCGGCAGCTTCCACGACGCTAAAGTCGCGGAATAGGAGATCCTGCAACGGATGGAAGCTTAGTCATCGTGATCAAAAATAAAAAGGACCCTAATATCCTGCGACTCATCGCCACGGAGCTGCTCCGTCGAATAATTTCGTTCTAGGGGGAGCAGCTCCCGGTGAACCTTTCGCCTCGTTCGCTAAGGGGCAGGCCAGGGCGAGCCCCCATTGGCCCAAAGGCACAATTAACAATCATTTATTTAAAAATGTCATGCACAAAAGAAATATTTTTTTTTGTAAAAACAGAGAAACCCTTAATTTTGAAATACCATGCAACTTTATAAAATCTTCATTTCCCTAATTTATAAAAATACAATGAGTATGATCAAAACCAAAAGAAAAAGGTCATGTGATCTAGAAAAATTAAATTGCCATGCTAAACTATAAAGCTGCCATCCTCTAGATAAAAAATGTCATGAACAAAAAAATATTTGCGTATAAAAAATAGAGTACATTTATAAATACCATGCTTTGAAAATACGAAAATTGGCATGCTACTTTATAAAAATGCCATTTTTCTAATTTATAAATTTGTAGCGATAATTAAAAATGCCAAGGCAGCAAAAATAAAATTACCATCCTTTTAATAATAAAACTATCATCCTCTTGATAATAAAAATGTCAAGCCAACAATAAAAAAATGCCATCCCTCACACAAAATGTCATGTTCTCAATAATAAAACAACTGTCCTCTTAATAATAAAACTGCCATTCTCCTAATAATAAAAATGGCATGTTATTAATAATAAAAATGCCATGTTATTAATCCTAAAACTGTCATCCTCCTAGTAATAAAAATGTCATGCTCTTAATAATAAAACGGGCATCCTCTTAATAATAAAGATGACATGTTGCTAATTATTAAAATGTCATACTCTTGATAAATACAATTGCCATGTGTGAAAGTAAAATAAAAACAATTCCAAAAAAAGGCCATGAATAAGTGATAAAATTTCTGAAAAACTTGCCATGTGGGGCATTACAAAAAGATCAAGAAATTGTCATGCTACATGTGATAAAAATGCACATGCCAAGTTTAGAAAAAAAATACAAAAAAGGACTTTTCTCTTTTAAGGATGGCGGTTGAAGAGCAGATAAAAATAGGGATTCCCCTCTAAAATGCATGCGCGATGGTATACGGCTGGATCGATCTTGATGAATCAAGGTGGTCTACAGTGTTGAGGAGCTTGACGGACTCGATGGAGATTGGTTCCAGCTTCTTGTCTTCATCATCCTCATCCTCGTAGAACTCCTCCCCCGGTTCCTCCCAAGAGGACCCCTAACTGTCCATGTGACGTCCCTCTCCATATTGGAGTTGTATGGTGAGTCACGACCTTCGAGCTCCCAATCCTCCTCCTCCTGGGAAGAGGTTTACCTCTTTTCCCATGAGCGTCCCATGGCCTCTTTGCACTTCAAGCTTAAGAAAACTTTGACTAGATTGGTCTTGTTAGTTTTGGAGAGAAAGGAGGCAATGGATCAATATATAAGGGGCTAGGCTCACAGGTTATCTCGAGATAAGGTGGATTGATAAAGGTTAGGAAACAAACCAAACAAAATTAGGGATAATCTGGACTGAATCGGGCTCCAATCGCGTGTGACGGTGTCTGGTACAAGTGTATGCACTTGTATAAAGCGTTCGTAATGTTTTTGCCGCTTCAAGCCAAAAATAACAAAATGATCGACGGCCTGCGCACGTACCACTGGTCGTACTCCCCTGCAACACTTGCGGTAAAAACACGTTTTTTTAAGAATCAAAGTTACTTTGGAGAGAACGATGGCGCTTGTGCCATGGGTCATACCCACTTTCGACCAGAGCAACAGAAACATCCCGAGCCGGAGATGGCGTGTGGTATGACCGGGCGCTTGATACATCCATTTTGCATCGTGCTTTTATGTTGATATTTATTGCATTATGGGTTGTTATTACACCTTATTGTACAATACTTATGCCTTTTCTCTATTATTTTATAAGGTTTACATGAAGAGGGAGAATGCCGGCAGCTGGAATTCTGGACCAGAAAGGAGCAAATCCGAGAGACCAATTCTGCACAACTCCAAAATTCCTGAAAATTTACGAAGAATTATTTTGGAATACGTAAAAATATTGGGCGAAGAAATACTAGAGGGGGACCCACCAGGTGCCCACAAGCCTGGGGGCACGCCCTACCCCCCTGGGCGCGCCCTAGGGCTTGTGGGGCCCTTGGCAAGTCCCTGGTGCCCATCTTCTGCTCTATGGAGGATTTTGACCTGGAAAAAATCATAAGCTTTCAGGACGAAGCACCATCGTCTCAAGGCGTAACCTGTGCAGAAGCAATCTAGGGCTCTGGCGGAGCTATTCTGCCCGGGAAACTTCTCTCTCGAAGGGGGAAATCGAAGCCATCATCATCACACATGATCCTCTCATCAAGAGGGGCTCAATCTCCATTAACATCTTCACCAGCACCATCTCCTCTCAAACCCTAGTTCATCTCTTGTATCCGATCTTTGTCTCAAAACCTTAGATTGGTACGTGTGGGTTTCTAGTAGTGTTGATTACTCCTATAGTTGATGCTAGTTGGTTTATCCGGTGGAAAATCAGAAGTTCAGATCCTTAATGATATTCAATATCCCTCTGATCTTGAACATGAATATGCTTTGTGAGTAGTTACGTTCCTGAGGACATGGGAGAAGTCTTGTTATAAGTAATCATGTGAATTTGGTATTCGTTCGATATTTTGATGAGATGTATGTTGTCTTTCCTCTAGTGGTGTTATGTGAATGTCGACTACATGACACTTCACCATGATTTGGGCCTAGGGGAATGCATTGGGAAGTAATAAGTAAATGATGGGTTGCTAGAGTGATAGAAGCTTAAACCCTAGTTTATGCGTTGCTTCGTAAGGGGCTGATTTGGATCCACATATTTGATGCTATGGTTAGATTTATCTAAATTCCTCTTTCGTAGTTACAGATGCTTGCGAGAGGAGTTCATCATAAGTGGGAGGCTTGTCCAAGTAAGGACAGCACCCAAGCACCGGTACACCCACATAACAAATTATCAAAGTAACGAATGCGAATCATATGAGCATGATGAAAACTAACTTGACAGTAATTCCCATGTGTCCTCGGGAGCGCTTTGCTTTATATAAGAGTTCCTCCAGGCTTATCCTTTGGTAGAAAAAGGATTGGGCCACCTTGCTGCATCTTTGTTACACTTATTACTTGTTACCCGTTACGAATTATCTTATCACAAAACTATCTGTTACCGATAATTTCAGTGCTTGCAGAGACTACCTTACTGAAAACCGCTTGTCATTTCCTTCTACTCCTCATTGGGTTCGACACTCTTTCTTATAGAAAGGACTATGATAGACCCCTATACTTGTGGGTCATCAGGACTCTTTTCTGGCGCCATTGCCGGGGAGTGAAGCACCTTTGGTGAGTGGAATTTGGTAAGGAAAACTTTATATTACGTGCTGAAATTTACTGTCACTTGTCACTATGGAAAATCATCCTTTGAGGGTCTTGTTCGGGGTATCTTCACCTCGACCAAAAGAGCAAAGAGTTGCTCCTCAACATACTGCACCTAATGAAATTATGAAATTCCTTCGGGTATGATAGAGAAATTGCTAGCTAATCCTTATGCAGGAGATGGAACACTACTTCCTGATATGCATCTAATCTATGTGGATGAAGTTTGTGGATTATTTAAGCTTGCAGGTTTGCCGGAGGATGATGTCAAGAATAAGGTATTCCCTTTATCCTTGAAGGGAAAGGTATTGACATGGTATAGGCTATGTGATGATATTGGAGCTTGGGACTACAAACGATTGAATTGTAATTTCATCAGAAGTTTTATCCTATGGATCTGGTTCATCGTGATCGGAATTATATATATAATTTTTCTTGAAGGAGAAAGTATCGCTCAAGCTTGGGGGGGCTTAAGTCAATGTTATATTCATGCCCCAATCATGAGCTCTCAAGATAAATTATTATTCGGAATTTTTATGTTTGGCTTTCTCGTAATGATCAATCAATGCTCGATACTTCTTGTACTGGTTCTTTTAAAGAAGACTATTGAATTCAAATGGGATTTATTGGAAAGAATTAAACGCAACTCTGAAGATTGGGAGTTCGGCGAACGTAAGGAGTCAGGTATAAACCTTAAGTTTGATTGTGTTAAATCTTTTATGGATACCGATGCTTTCCGTGAACTTAGCACTAAATATGGACTTGACTCTGAGATAGTAGCTTCTTTTTGTGAATCATTTGCTACTCATGTTGATCTCCCTAAGGAGAAGTGGTTTAAATATCATCCTCCCATTGAAGTGAAAGTAGTAGAATCTATTAAGGTTGAAGAAGAAACCATTACTTATAATGTTGATCTAGTTGTTCCTACTGTTTATATTGAGAAACCACCTTTTCTTGTTAGGATAAAAGAACATGCTAAAGCTTAAGCTGTGGTTCGTAAGAGTTATACTAGAACACCTACACCCCCTGAACAAATTAAAGTTGAACGTAGTATTGCTATGGTTAAGGATCTCTTGGTCGATAATATTGATGGGCATGTTATTTATTTTTGTGATGAAGCTGCTAGAATTGCTAGACCCGATGATAAAGATAAACATAGACCTGTTGTTGGCATGCATGTTATTTTTGTTAAGATAGGAGATCATTGTTATCATGGCTTATGTGATTAGGGTGCTAGTATGAGTGCAATTCCCTTTACCTTATATCAAGAAATTATGAATGATATTGCACTTGCTGAAATAAAAGATACCGATGCCACGCTTAATCTTGCTAATAAAGATACTATATCACCAATTGGGATTGTTAGAGATGTTGAAGTCTTGTGTGGGAAAATAAAATACCCTACTGATTTTCTAGTTCTTGGTTCCCCACAAGATGATTTTTGTCCCATTATATTTGGTACACCTTTCTTGAACACTATTAATGCTAAAATAGATTGTGAGAAAGAAACTGTTAGTGTAAGTTTCGGGGATGTGTCTCATGAGTTTAATTTCTCCAAATTTTGTAGACAACCCCATGATAAAGAATTGCCTAGTAAAGATGAAATTATTGGTCTTGCTTTTATTGATGTTCCTCCTACTGATCCTTTAGAACAATATTTACTAGACCATGAAAGTGATATGTTTATGAATGAATGAAAGGAATTAGACAAGATTTTCTTTAAACATATGCCTGTCTTGAAACACAATTTTCCTGTTGAGACTCTTGGAGATCATCTACCACCCAAGAGTGATCCAGTGTTTGATCTTAAACAATTACGTGATACTATAAAATATGCTTATCTTGATGAAAAGAAGATATATCTTGTTATTATCAGTGCTAACCTTTCAGAGCATAAAGAAAAGAAGTTACTGAAAAATCTGAGGAAGCATCGTGCCGCTATCAGATATGCTCTGGATGATCTTAAGGGCATTAGTCCCACTCTATGTCAGCATAAAATTAACATGGAGCCTGATGCTAAACCAGTTGTTGATCACCAATGCCGGTTAAATCCTAAGATGAAAGAAGTGGTAAGGAATGAAATATTAAAGCTTCTAGAAGCAGGTATAATTTATCCTATCGCTAATAGTAGGTGGGTAAGTCTTGTTCATTGTGTCCGAAAGAAGGGAGGTATTATCGTTGTTCCCAACTATAAGAATGAATTGATTCCACAAAGAATTGTTACATGTTATAAATGGTAATTGATTTTAGAAAATTAAACAAAGCCAGTAGGAAAGATCATTATCCTCTACCTTTTATTGATCAAATGCTAGAAAGACTATCCAAACATACACACTTCTGCTTCCCAGATGGTTATTCTAGGTTTTCTCAAATACCTGTGTCACAAGAGGATCAAGAAAAAACAACTTTTACATGCCCTTTTGGTACCTTTGCTTATAGACGTATGCCTTTTGGTTTATGCAATGCACCTGTTACCTTTCAAAGATGACTGATATATTCTCTGACTTTTGTGAAAAGATTGTTGAGGTTTTTATGGATGATTTCTCTGTTTATGGAACTTCTTTTGCTGATTGCTCAAGCAACCTTGATCGAGTTTTGCAAAGCTGTGAACAAACTAATCTTGTCTTGAATTAGGAGAAGTGCCACTTTATGGTTAATGAAGGTATTGTCTTGGGGCATAAAATCTCCTAAAGAGGTATTGAAGTTGATAACGCTAAAGTTGATGCTATTGAAAAAATGTCGTGTCCTAAAGATACCAAAGGTATAATAAGTTTCCCTGGTCATGCTGGTTTCTATAGGATATTTATTAAAGACTTCTCTAAAATTTCTAGGCCTCTTACCAATCTCTTGCAAAAGTATGTCCCATTTGTTTTTGATGATGATTGTGTAGAAGCCTTTGAAATACTTAAGAAAGCCTTAATTTCTGCACCTATTGTTCAACCACCTGATTGGAATCTACCCTTTGAAATTATGTGTGATGCTAGTGATTATGTTGCTGGTGTTGTTCTAGGACAAAGAGTTGATAAGAAATTAAATGTTATCCATTATGCTAGTAAAACTCTAGACAGTGCTCAAAGAAATTATGCTAGTACTAAAAAAGAATTTTTAGCGGTTGTGTTGTTCAGATCTTATATTGTAGATTCCAAAGTAACAGTTCACACTGATCATGCTGCTATTAAATATCTTATGGAAAAGAAATATGCTAAACCTAGAGTTATTAGGTGGCTTCTCTTGCTACAAGAATTTTATTTGCATATATTGATAGAAAGGGAGCTGAGAACCCCGTAGCAGACAACTTGTCTAGGTTAGAAAATATTCTTGATGACCCACTACCTATTGATGATAGCTTTCTTGATGAACAATTAGCTGTCATAAATGCTTCTCATAGTACTCCTTGGTGTGCTGATTGTGCTAATTGCATTGTTGCTAAATTTATACCACCTTGTTTCACATACCAACAAAATAAAAAGGTTTTCTATGATTTAAGACATTAGTTTTGGGATGACCTATGATACGTCTCCAACGTATCTATAATTTTTGATTGTTCCATGCTATTATATTAACCCTTTTAGATGTTTATGGGCTTTATTTTACACATTTATATCATTTTTGGGACTAACCTACTAACCGGAGGCCCAACCCGTATTGTTGTTTTTTTGCCTATTTCAGTATTTCGAAGAAAAGGAATATCAAACGGAGTCCAAACGGAATGAAACCTTCGGGAGCGTGATTTTTGGAACGAACGTGATCCAGAGGATTTGGAGTGCAAGTCAAGAAGCAGCCGAGGCTCCCACGAGATAGGAGGGTGCGCCCCCTGTCTCGTGGGCCCCTCGGGCATCCACCGACGTACTTCTTCCTCCTATATAAGCCTACGTACCCTGAAAACATCCAGGGGCAGGACGAAACACAATTTCCACCATCGTAACCTTCTGTATCCGCGAGATCTCATCTTGGAGCCTTCGCTGGCACTCTGCTGGAGGGGGAATCGACCATGGAGGGCCTCTACATCAACATCCTTGCCCTTCCAATGAGTTGTGAGTAGTTTACCACAGACCTACGGGTCCATAGTTATTAGCTAGATGGCTTCTTCTCGCTTTTTGGATCTCAATACAATGTTCTCCCCCTCTCTTGTGGAGATCTATTCGATGTAAACTCTTTTTGCGGTGTGTTTGTCGAGAGCATGCACAACCAATTCTAGCATGTATCAAACAATTGGCGATGACTAGGTCATCTATATATGAGTATATTGACTTAGGAGTCAAATGAGAACATTTGATCATAGGTCATACTCATCGTTTAAGCTCAAGTGGGGTTACCACTTTTACATAATGCATTGATGTGTTCACATCATTAGAGTTGCTTTGACTCAATTCTTAGAGTTAAGCTCCCCCTAGATGTGAGATCCCCCCTTAGAGGGATGAACTAACCTTGGGTTTTGTCGATGATGACTTCATGTAGGTGTTGAAGATGTGGATGCTTAATTTTGATGTAGATCATTTGGAGCAATCCTTTGGAGTGAGTTGCACTTTCAATACCTACATGGGTTAGTCCCACAAGGAACAAACAAGAATATCCATAGACATAGAGTGATGCACACACAAGATGATGTCCATGAAAGCATTAGGTTACCTTGTCCCTTGCCTTACCAACATGAGGGTTTGTGACTCCTTGAACTAGTGCAAGATATGCATGTTGATTGCACTTGTCCTTGCCATAATGATATGAGTGAAGAATGTTGGCGGAGTCACCCTCAAGAACTCTCTAGTTCTTCTTTTTAGGGATCCACATCATCTTGATGGGAATCCTTGGAGTTGTAGTTGTACTTGATGAAGTAGAACTTGACGTAGTCTTGGGAACCCACTTGACCAAGGCCTTAGGTGCTTCTTCAAATGCATAAATCTCCTCTTGAAGCTTGTCCTTGCCTTTGTTCTTGTGGTCTCGTGGTGGAAGATCATCTTGTGCTTGTGTTCCCTTGAAGGAAGTAGGATCATACTTCTCTTGTTGAGGAACAAACTTTGTCTTGGGGTATTGATCTTCTTCCCACTCAACTCCATTGGCATTGAACTTTCGTTCAAAACCAACACCTTGATTCTTCCGGTGCCTTCCTTGCTTGCATACAATTTCCTCGAATTGCTTACTCCCGGCAAGGCTTTTGTAAACACCTTTCTCTATAATTCCCTTCAATAAGCTATTTTCTTTCTCAATTGTAACTTGGCTAAGAGAATCATCAAGAGAACTACTAGAAGCAACAATATTGGATTTAGCATTATTATTGTTACTACTACTAGAGGAAGAATCCTTCTTGTTCTTGTTACTAGACTTGACTTGAGGCATGTAAGTAGATAAGAGTAAACACTTGGCAATGTAAGAAGAACTTTTCTTGCGAAGATCATCATTGATTGCCTTTAAGAACTCATGCTCTTGCTCAAGATTGAGCTTTTCAAAGCGTAACTTCTCATGAGTCCTCAAAAGTTCTCGATGATCCCCTAAGATAGTTTCATGAGCTAACTTAAGAGTGTTTAGTTCTTTAGTTAAAAGCTCAATCTTCTCCTTATCACTGTCATTCGTTTTATCTTGTTTAGCATGATTAATTGACGTTTCATCATAGTATTCATCACTAGAGTTGTCAATAAGTAAATCATCATCACCTAACAAGTCATCTTCATCACTATTGAAATCAACATACTAGGGATGAGTTACCTTGGGGCCTTTAGCCATGAAGCATCTTCCAATTCCTTCATTTGGTGAATCAAATATGTCGTAGGAGTTGGTCGACACAAGTGCTAGACCGGCAACACCTTCATCTTGAGTATGTTCGGAGTCGGAGTGATAGCTTCTCTCGGAGTGATGTTCAGAGTCGGAACCGGATACCCATTCACCAACATGAGCTTGATGTCTTTGTTTTGTGTAGATCTTTGATGACTTGTCCTTCCTTTCTGAATCCTTGCTTCTCTGGGATGTTCTTCGTTCATAACGATCATCTCTACTCCTTCTCTCTCTTGGTGGTGATTCTTCTCTTCTACTTCTTCTCTTGGGAGAATCTTCTCTTCTCTTGTAGGGTGTCGTACACTCATTGGAATAGTGTCCGGGTCTCCCACAGTTGTAGCAATTGCGCTCTCGACTGGAAGATCTTTTGTCATTGTAGGGCTTTGACTTAGAGCTTCTTTCTTTGCTTATACTCTTGTAGAATTTTGTTGAAATTCTTCACCATTAAGCTCAATTCTTCATTGAAGGTTTGTTTATCACTTGATGATATAAGAGTTTCACATGAGTCTTTGTAAGCACCACTTGACTTGTTGTGAAGTTCCTCTTTATCCTTGAGTGACATCTCATGAGCAACGATTCCACCAATGACTTCCGTTGGCTTGAGATTCTTGTAATTGGGCATCATTTGAATCAATGTACACACAGTATCATACTTTCCATCCAGTGCTCTTAGGATTTTCTTGATGATGAATCTGTCGGTCATCTCTTCACTTCCTAAGCCAGCAATCTCATTTGTGATAAGAGCAAGCCTAGAGTACATTTCAGCGACACCTTCACCATCCTTCATTTTGAACTTGTCAAGCTGACTTTGGAGCACATCCAACTTGGATTCCTTGACGGAGTCGGTACCTTCATGCATATCAATCAAAGTATCCCAAATTTCCTTTGCATTCTCAAGATGGCTGATTTTGTTGAATTCTTCAGGGCATAATCCGTTCAAGAGGATATCACAAGCTTGAGCATCGTATTGCAGCATCTTCAATTCATCCACACTAGCTTCACGGTTTGGTTCCCTCCCACCAAAGAATTCACCTTGCAAGCCAATACACACAATAGCCCAAACGGCGGGGTTATGTCCGAGAATATGCATTTTCATCTTATGCTTCCAACTAGCAAAATTAGTTCCATCAAAGTAAGGACCTCTATGGTGATAATTTCCCTCGCTAGACGCCATACTCTCCTAGGTTGTGAAACCAAGGCTATGACCACCAAAAGCTATGGAAATCAAAGCAAATGGAGACCAAGGCTCTGATACCACTTGCAGTACCTTGAAGTATGTCTAGAGGGGGGGGGTGATTAGACTACTTGACTAATTAAAAACTTAACCTTTTCCCAATTTTAGACTTTGACAGATTTTAGCTATCTTTGCACAAGTCAAGCAATCTTCACACAATTCAAGCAAGCATGCAAAGAGTATATGAGCAGCAGAAATTAAAGCATGCAACTTGCAAGAATGTAAAGGGAAGGGTTTGGAGGATTCAAACGCAATTGGAGACACGGATATTTTTGTCGTGGTTCCGATAGGTGGTGCTATCGTACATCCACGTTGATGGAGACTTCAACCCACGGAGGGTAACGGTTGCGCGAGTCCACGAAGGGCTCCACCCAAGAAGGGTCCACGAAGAAGCAACCTTGTCTATCCCACCATGGCCGTCGCAGACGAAGGACTTGCCTCACTAGCGGTAGATCTTCACGAAGTAGGTGATCTCCTTGCCCTTACAAACTCCTTGGTTCAACTCCACAATCTTGTCGGAGGCTCCCAAGTGACACCTAGCCAATCTAGGAGACACCACTCTCCAAGAAGTAACAAATGGTGCGTTGATGATGAACTCCTTGCTTTTGTGCTTCAAATGATAGTCTCCCCAACACTCAACTCTCTCTCATAGGATTTGGATCTGGTGGAAAGAAGATTTGAGTGGAAAGCAACTTGGGGAAGGCTAGAGATCAAGATTCATATGGTAGGAATGGAATATCTTGGTCTCAACACATGAGTAGGTAGTTCTCTCTCAGAAATGGTAAGTTGGAAGTGTAGGTTTGTTCTGATGGCTCTCTCAGCGAATGAAGAGGAGGTGGAGGGGTATATATAGCCTCCACACAAAATCTAACCGTTACACACAATTTACCAATCTCGGTGGGACCGAATCAACAAACTCGGTCGGACTGATTCAGTAAACCTAGTGACCATTAGTGATTTCGGTGGGACCGACATGCAACTCGGTGGGACCGATATGGTTAGGGTTAGGGCATAACGTAATCTCGGTGAGACCGATTACACAAACTCGGTGAGACCGATTTTGGTAATTAGCTAACTAGAGAGTTGGTCAGGTAAACTCGGTGGGACCGATTCGCTCTTTTCGGTGAGACCGAAATGTTACGAAAGGGAAACAAAGAGTTTACATTGCAATCTCGGTGGGACCGATGGCTCACTTCGGTTAGACCGAAACGTTACGAAGGGAAACAGAGAGATTACAATCCCATCTCAATGAGACCGAGATCCCTATCGGTGAGACCGATTTACCTAGGGTTTGTGGCAGTGGCTATGACATTTGAACTCGGTGGCGCCGGATAGAAAGAATCGGTGGGACCAATTTTGACTTTAGGTTTAGGTCATATGTGGATATGAGAAAGTAGTTGAGGGTTTTTGGAGCATATCACTAAGCACTTGAAGCAAGAGTCTCATTAAGCAACACCTCATCCCTCCTTGATAGTATTGGCTTTTCCTATAGACTCAATGTGATCTTGGATCACTAAAATATAAAATGTAGAGTCTTGAGCTTTTGAGCTTGAGCCAATCCTTTTGTCCTTAATATTTTGAGCGGTCCACTTTCATCATCCATGACATGCCATTCATTGAGCTTTCTTGAAATATTTGTCTTGTAATAGTATTAGCTCAATGAGCTATATGTTGATATGAATTACCAAAACCACCTAGGGATAGTTGCACTTTCAGAGATCTATTCGATGTAAACTCTTTTTGCGGTGTGTTTGTCGAGGTCCGATGAATTGTGGGTTTATGATCAAGTTTGTCTATGAATAATATTTGATTCTTCTCTGAATTCTTTTATGTATTATTGAGTTATCTTTGCAAGTTTCTTCGAATTATTAGTTTGGCTTGGCCTACTAGATTGATCTTTCTTGCCATGGGAGAAGTGCTTAGCTTTGGGTTCAATCTTGCGGTGTCCTTACCCAGTGATAGAAAGGGTTGCAAGGCACATATTGTATTGTTGCCATCGAGGATAACAAGATGGGGTTTATATCATATTGCTTGAGTTTATCCCTCTACATCATGTCATCTTGCTTAATGCGTTACTCCGTTCTCATGAACTTAATACTCTAGATGCATGCTGGATAGCGGCCGATGTGTGGAGTAATAGTAGTAGATGCAGGCAGGAGTCGGTCTACTTGTTATGGACGTGATGCCTATATACATGATCATGCCTAGATAACGCCATAATTATTCGCTTTTCTATCAATTGCTCGACAGTAATTTGTTCACCCACCATAATACTTATGCTCTCGAGAGAAGCCTCTAGTGAAACCTATGGCCCCCGGGTCTATCTCCTATCATATTTGCTTCCAATCTACTTTTATTTGCATCTTTATTTTCTGCATCTATATTATAGAATACCAAAAATATATTTATCTTAGCATACTATCTCTATCAGATCTCACTTTCGCAAGTGGCTGTGAAGGGATTGACAACCCCTTTATCGTGTTGGTTGCGAGTTCTTTATTTGTTTGTGTAGGTTCGTGGGACTTGTTGAGGAGCCTCCTACTGGATTGATATCTTGGTTCTCAAAAACTGAGGGAAATACTTACACTACTATTGTTGCATCACCCTCTCCTCTTCGAGGAAAACCAACGCAAGCTCAAGACGTAGCAAGAAGGATTTTGGGCGCCGTTGCCGGGGAGGTATTCGCTCAAGTCAAGACATACCAAGTACCCATCACAAACTCATCTCCCTCGCATTTACATTATTTGCCATTTGCCTCTCATTTTCCTCTCCCCCACTTCACCCTTGCCATTTTATTCGCCCTCTCTTTCCCAATCTCCTCCTCTCTTTCTGCTTGCCTTTTTCTGTTTGCTTGTGTGTTGGATTACTTGTTGCCATGGTGCAAGATAATACCAAATTGTGTGATTTCTTGAATACCAATAATAATGATTTCCTTAGTACTCCGATTGCTCCTCTTAATGATGTTGAGTCTTGTGAAATCAATGCTGCTTTGTTGAATCTTGTTATGAAAGATCAATTTGTCGGCCTTCCTAGTGAAGATGCCGCTACTCATCTAAACAACTTTTTTTATTTGTGTGATATGCAAAAGAAGAAAGATACGATAACAATATTCTCAAATTGAAGTTATTTCCGTTTTCACTTAGAGATCGTGCTAAAGTTTGGTTTTCGTCTTTGCCTAAAAATAGTATTGATTCTTGGAACAAGTGCAAAGATGCTTTTATCTCTAAGTATTTTCCTCCCGCTAAGATTATCACTCTTAGGAATGATATTATGAATTTTAAACAACTTGATCATGAGCATGTTGCCCAATCTTGGGAAAGAATGAAATTGATGCTTCGCAATTGCCCTACTCATGGTTTGAATTTATGGATGATCATACAAAAAATTTATGCCAGTTTCAACTTTGCTTCTACAAATCTCTTAGATTCGGGCGCGGGAGGCACGTTTATGGAAATCACGTTGGGAGATGCTACAAAACTTCTTGATAATATTATGGCTAATTATTCTCAATGGCACACCGAAAGATCTTCTAGTAAAAAAGTGCATGCTATAGAAGAAATCAATGTTTTGAGTGGAAAGATGGATGAACTTATGAAATTGTTTGCTACTAAAAACACTCCTTTTGATCCTAATGATATGCCTTTGTCTTCCTTGATTTAGAATAATAATGAATCTATGGATGTGAATTTTTTTGGTAGGAATAGTTTTGGAAATAATGCTTATAGAGGAAACTTTAATGCTAGACCGTTCCCGAATAATTCCTCTAATAATTATGGAAATTCCTACAATAAGTCTTATGGTAATTTTAATAATATTCCCTCTGATTTTGAGAATAGTGTGAAAGAATTTATGATTTCTCAAAAGAATTTTAATGCTTTGCTTGAAGAAAAATTGCTCAAAGTTGACGATTTGGCTAGGAACGTTGATAGACTTTCGCTTGATGTTGATTCTCTTAAAATTAGATCTTCTTCGCCTAAGCATGATATCAATGAGTCTCTCAAAGTAATGAGAATTTGCATTGATGAGTGTAAGGAAAGAACCGCTAGATTGCGTGCTAAAAAAGATAGCTTTATAAAAGCGTGTTCGTCTAGTTTCCATGAAAATAATGATGAAGATATTAAAGTTATTGATGCATCTCCTATTAGATCTATGTTTTGCAATATGAATTTTGATGATTATGGGACTGATGATGAATCAACTTTGCCTAGAAGGCGTCCCAAGAATTCGGAGTTTTTAGATCTTAACGCTAATTTTGGTAAAAGTAAGATTGGAGAAGTCACAACTTTAAATAGCATTGAACCCACTATCTCGGATTTCAAGGAATTTGATTATAATAATTGTTCTTTAAAAGGTTGTATTTCCTTGTTGCAATCCATTGTTAATTCTCCTCATACTTATAGTCAAAACAAAGCTTTTACCAAACATATTGTTGATGCCTTGATGCAATCTTTTGATGAAAAACTTAATTTGGAAGTTTCTATACCTAGAAAACTTAATGATGAGTGGGAACCTACTATAAATATTAAAATTAAAAATTATGAGAGTTTTGCTTTGTGTGATTTGGGTGCTTGCGTTTCCACGATTCCGAAAACTTTATGTGATATTCTAGGTTTCCATGATCTTGATGATTCCTTGTTAAATTTGCACCTTGCGGATTCCACCATTAAAAATCCAATGGGAAGTATCAATGATGTTCTTATTGTTGTAAATAGAAATTTGGTGCCCGTGGATTTTATCGTTCTTGATATAGATTGCAATCTTTCTTGCCCGATTATTCTTGGTAGACCTTTCCTTAGAACGATTGGCGCGATTATTGATATGAAGGAAGGGAATATTAGATTCCAATTTCCATTAAAGAAGGGCATGGATCACTTTCCAAGAAAGAAAGTCAAATTACCTTATGAATCTATCATGCGGGCTACTTATGAATCAAGTGCCAAAGATGGCACTCGTTAGATCTATCCTCGCTTTAATGCCTAGCTAGGGGCGTTAAATGATAGCGCTAGTTGGGAGGCAACCCAATTTTCTTTGTGTTTTTGTTCCTGTTTAGTAATAAATTTTGCATCTACATTCTGTTTAGATGTGTTTTTATGTTTTATTTAGTGTTTGTGCCAAGTAGAACCTATAGGATAAACTATGATGATAGTTGATTTGATTCTGCTGAAAAACAGAAACTTTGCACTCACGAGAAAAAATCAATAAATCACAGAAACGTGATTTTGCATTTATTATTTTTGCTGCTGATCAATAAACAAATTGTCCAGTACGTACTATTTCGGTAGGATTTTTAGAGTTCCAGAAGTTTGCGTTAGTTACAGATTGCTACAGACTGTTCTGCTTTTGACAGATTCTGTTTTTCGTGTGTTGTTTACTTATTTTGATGCATCTATGGCTAGTAAAATAGTTTATAAACCATAGAGAAGTTGGAATACAGTAGGTTTAACACCAAAATAAATAAATAATTAGGTCATTACAGTACCTTATGTGGTGGTTTTGTTTTCTTTCACTAACGGAACTTATAAGATTTCCTGTTGAGTTTTGTGTTGTGAAGTTTTCAAGTTTTGGATAAAGCTTTTATGGACTATGGAATAAAGGGTGGCAAGAGCCTAAGCTTGGGGATTCCCAGGGCACCCCAAGATATTCAATGATAGCCAAAAGCCTAAAGATTGGGGATGCCCTGGGAAGGCATCCCCTCTTTCGTCTTCGTTCATTGGTAACTTTACTTGGAGCTATATTTTTATTCGCCACATGATATGTGTTTTGCTTGGAGCGTCGTGTATTATATTAGTCTTTGCTTTTTAGTTTACCACAATCATCCTTGCTGTAACACACCTTTTGGGAGAAGCCTACTTGATTGAAATTTGCTAGAGTACTCTATGTGCTTCACTTATATCTTTTGAGCTTGATAGTTTTTGCTCTAGTGCTTCACTTATATCTTTTAGAGCACGGTGGTGACTTGATTTTGTAGAAATTGCTAGTCTCTCATGCTTCACTTATAGAACAAGTCTTCTAGAACAGCATGGTATTTGCTATGGTTATATTTTGGTCCTAGAATGGTGAGCATCCAAGTTGGGTATAATAAAAACTATCATAGGAAGTGAATTGGATGCTATGATCAATTTGATACTTGATAATTGTTTTGAGATATGGAGGTAGTGATATTAGAGTCATGCTAGTTGGGTGATTATGAATTTAAAGAATGCTTGTGTTGAAGTTAGCAAGTCCCGTAGCATGCACGTGTGGTTAAAGTTATGTAACAAGTTTGAAACATGAAGTGTACCTGGCTTGTGCATCCTTATGAGTGGCGGTCGGGGACGAGCGATGGTCTTTTCCTACCAATCTATCCCCCTAGGAGCATGCGCGTAGTACTTGGTTTTTGATGACTTCTAAATTTTTTCAATAAGTATATGAGTTCTTTTGACTAATGTTGAGTCCATGGATTATACACACTTTTACCTTTCCGCCATTGCTAGCCTCTTCGGTACCGTGCATTGCCCTTTCTCACCTTGAGAGTTGGTGCAAACTTCACCGGTACATCCAAACCCCGTGATACGATACGCTCTATCACACATAAAACTCCTTATATCTTCCTCAAAACAGCCACCATACCTACCTATTATGGCATTTCTATAGCCATTCCGAGATATATAGCCATGCAACTTTCCACCGTTCCGTTTATCATCATGACATACATTACTTTTGTCATATTGCCATTGCATGATCATGTAGTTGACATCATATTTGTGGCAAAGCCACCATGCATTATTTTTCATACATGTCACTCTTGATTCATTGCACCATCCCGGCACACCGCCGGAGACATTCATATAGAGTCATATCTTGTTCTAGTTTCGAGTTGTAATTCATATGTTGTAATCAATAGAAGTGTGATGATCATCATTATTAGAGCATTGCCCAAAGAAAAAAAGAAAAGAAAAAAAGAAGAAGAAAGGCCAAAAGAAAAAAAGAAAGGCCCAAAAAAGGAAAAAAAGGGGAAAAGGAAAGAAAAAAAAGAAAAAGAAAAAGAAAAAAAGAAAATAAATAAAAAGGGCAATGTTACTATATATTTTTCCACACTTGTGCTTCAAAGTAGCACCTTGTTCTGCATGTAGTGAGTCTCATATGTTGTTCTTCAAAGTAGCACCATGTTTTTCATATAGTGAGTCTCATAAGTTGTCTTTTTCATGCTAGTGGGAATTTTTCATTATAGAACTTGGCTTGTATATTCCTACGATGGGCTTCCTAAAATGCCCTAGGTCTTCATGAGCAAGCAAGTTGGATGCACACCCAATAGTTTTGTTTTGTTGAGCATTTATTTATAGCTCTAGTGCATCCGTTGCATGGCAATCCCTACTCCTCATGTTGACATCAATTGATGGGCATCTCCATAGCCCGTTGATTATCCTCGTCAATGTGAGACTTTCTTTTTTTTTGTCTTCTCCACACAATCCCCATCATCATATTGTATTCCACCCATAGTGCTATGTCCATGGCTCACGCTCATGTATTGCGTGAAGGTTGAAAGAGTTTGAGATTATTTAAGTATGAAACAATTGCTTGGCTTGTCATCGGGGGTATAGAAGTTGGGAACATCTTTGTGTGACGGAAATGAAGCATAGCCTAACTATATGATTTTGTAGGGATGAACTTTCTTTTGCCATGTTATTTTGAGAAGACATGATTACTTTGATTAGTATGCTTGAAGTGTTACTATTCTTTTATCAATATGAACTTTTATTTTGAATCATTTGGATCTGAACATTCATGCCACGTTAAAGAAAATTACATTGAGAATTATGCTAGGTAGCATTCCACATCAAAAATTCTCTTTTTATCATTTACCTACTCGAGGACGAGCAGGAATTAAGCTTGGGGATGCTTGATACATCTCCAACGTATCTATAATTTTTGATTGTTCCATGCTATTATATTACCCCTTTTGGATGTTTATGGGCTTTAGTTTACACATTTATATCATTTTTGGGACTAACCTACTAACCGGAGGCCCAACCCGTATTGCTCTTTTTTTTTGCCTATTTTAGTATTTCGAAGAAAAGGATTATCAAACGGAGTCCAAACGGAATGAAACCTTCGGGAGCGTGATTTTTGGAACGAACATGATCCAGAGGACTTGGAGTGCAAGTCAAGAAGCAGCCGAGGCTCCCACGAGATAGGAGGGCGCGCCCCCCTGTAGGGCGTGTCCCCGTGTCTCGTGGGCCCCTCGGGCGTCCACCGACGTACTTCTTCCTCCTATATAAGCCTACGTACCCCAAAAACATCCAGGGGCAGGACGAAACACAATTTCCACCACCGTAACCTTCTGTATCCACGAGACCTCATCTTGGAGCCTTCGTCGGCACTCTGCTGCATGGGGAATCGACCACGGAGGGCCTCTACATCAACATCCTTGCCCTTCCGATGAGTTGTGAGTAGTTTACCACAGACCTACGGGTCCATAGTTATTAGCTAGATAGCTTCTTCTCTCTTTTTGGATCTCAATACAATGTTCTCCCCCTCTCTTGTGGAGATCTATTCGATGTAAACTCATTTTGCGGTGTGTTTGTCGAGATCCGATGAATTGTGGGTTTATGATCAAGTTTATCTATGAATAATATTTGATTCTTCTCTGAATTCTTTTATGTATGATTGAGTTATCTTTGCAAGTTTCTTCGAATTATCAGTTTGGTTTGGCCTACTAGATTGATCTTTCTTGCCATGGGAGAAGTGCTTAGCTTTGGGTTCAATCTTGCGGTGTCCTTACCCAGTGACAGAAAGGGTTGCAAGGCACGTATTGTATTGTTGCCATCGAGGATAACAAGATGGGGTTTATATCATATTGCTTGAGTTTATCCCTCTACATCATGTCATCTTGCTTAATGCATTACTCTGTTCTCATGAACTTAATACTATAGATGCATGCTGGATAGCGGTCGATGTGTGGAGTAATAGTAGTAGATGCAGGCAGGAGTCGGTCTACTTGTTATGGACGTGATGCCTATATACATGATCATGCCTAGATAACGTCATAATTATTCGCTTTTCTATCAATTGCTCGACAGTAATTTGTTCACCCACCATAATACTTATGCTCTCGAGAGAAGCCTCTAGTGAAACCTATGGCCCCCGGGTCTATCTCCTATCATATTTGCTTCCAAACTACTTTTATTTGCATCTTTATTTTCTGCATCTATATTATAAAACACCAAAAATATATTTATCTTATCATACTATCCCTATCAGATCTCACTTTCGCAAGTGGCCGTGAAGGGATTGACAACCCCTTTATCGCGTTGGTTGCGAGTTCTTTATTTGTTTGTGTAGGTTCGTGGGACTTGTTGAGGAGCCTCCTACTGGATTGATACCTTGGTTCTCAAAAACTGAGGGAAATACTTACGCTACTATTGCTGCATCACCCTCTCCTCTTTGAGGAAAACTAACGCAAGCTCAAGACGTAGCAACCTACACCTTTATAAAGAAGGAGTAGATGGTGTTATTAGACGTTGCGTACCTGAGCATGAACAGGAACAGATCCTACGCAAGTGTCAATCCGAGGCCTATGGAGGATGCCATGCTGGAGATAGAACTGCACACGAGGTATTACAATCTGGTTTTTATTGGCCTACTCTCTTCAATGATGCTCGTAAGTATGTCTTGTTTTGTGATGAGTGTCAAAGAATTGGTAAGTAGACTTTAGGAACTGCCTATGAATTATCCACTTGTTATTAAACCATTTGATGTTTGGGGTTTTGATTATATGGGACCTTTTCCATCCTCTAATGGGTATACACATATTTTAGTTGATGTTGATTATGTTACTAAATGGGTAGAAGCTATTCCAACTAGTAGTGTTGATCATAACACCTCTATTAAAATGCTTAAAGAAGTTATTTTCCCGAGGTTTGGAGTCCCTAGATATTTAATAACTGATGGTGGTTCATGCTACTTCTTGAGCTTGCGTTGGTTTTTCCCTTGAAGAGGAAAGGGTGATGCAGCAAAGTAGAGTAAGTATTTTCCTCAGTTTGAGAACCAAGGTATCAATCCAGTAGGAGATTATGCACAAGTCACCAAATACATGCACAAACAATCAACAAACTTGCACCCAACGCGATAAAGGCGTTGTCAATCCCTTGACGGTTACTTGCAAAAATGAAATCTGATAGAGATAGATAAATAGTAAAGTAAACATTTTTGGTATTTTTGGTTTATAGAACAGAAAGTAAAAGATTGCAAATTAAAGGAACGGCGACAAAAATTGGCAAGTTGACGGGAAACTAATATGATGTAAAATAGACCCAGGGGCCATAGGTTTCACTAGTGGCTTCTCTCTTGATAGCAAATAATACGGTGGGTGAACAAATTAATGCCGAGCAATTGATAAAAGAGTGCATAATTATGACGATATCTAAGGCAATGATCATGAATATAGGCATCACGTCTGTGTCAAGTAGACCGAAACGATTATGCATCTACTACTATTACTCCACACATCGACCGTTATCCAATATGCATCTAGAGTATTAAGTTCATAAAGAACAGAGTAACACATTAAGTAAGATGACATGATGTAGAGGAACTAACTCAAGCAATATGATGAAAACCCCATCTTTTTATCCTCGATGGCAACAATATAATACGTGCCTTGCTGCCCCTACTGTCACTGGGAAAGGACACCGCAAGATTGAACCCAAAGCTAAGCACTTCTCCCATTGCAAGAAAAACCAATCTAGTAGGCCAAACTAAACCGATAATTCGAAGAGACTTGTAAAGATATCAAATCATGCATATAAGAATTCAGGGAAGACTCAAATAATATTCATAGATAATCTGATCATAAATCCACAATTCATCGGATATCGGCAAACACACCGCAAAAGAATATTACATCGAATAGATCTCCAAGAACATTGAGGAGAACATGGTATTGAGAATCCAAGAGAGAGAAGAAGCCATCTAGCTACTAGCTATGGACCCGTAGGTCTGAGGTAAACTACTCACAGTTCATCGGAAGGATAATGGTGTTGATGTAGAAGCCCTCCATGATCAAATCCCCCTCCGGTAGGACGCCGGAAAAGGCCCCTAGATGGGATCTCACGGGTACAGAAGGTTGCGGCGGTGGAAAAGTATTTTTGTGGCTCCCCTGATGTTTTGGGGGTATAAGAGTATATATAGGCAAAAGAACTAGGTCAAGAGAGCTCCGAGGGGCCCACGAGGTAGGGGGTGCACCCTCCACCCTCGTGTCTGCCTCATTGCGTCTCCAAATTCATCTCCAAGTCTCCTGGTTTGCTTCTGGTCCAAGAAAGATCATCGCGAAAGTTTCATTCCGTTTGGACTCCATTTGGTATTCCTTTTCTGCGGAACTCTAAAGCGGGCAAAAAACAGAAACTGGCACTGGGCTCTAGGTAATAGGTTAGTCCCAAAAAATAATATAAAATAGCATATAAATGCATATAAAACATCGAAAACTGATAATATAATAGCATGGAACAATAAAAAATTATAGATACATTGGAGACATATCAGTTCACACTTTATTCATGGTGCATTCCGTAAATTGCTTGCTAAGTATGATGCCAACCATATAATTGCATCTCGTTATCATCCTCAGTCTAGTGGTCAAGTAGTATTAAGCAACAAAGAAATAAAATTAATCTTGCAAAAGACTGTTAATAGATCTAAAAAGAATTGGTCTAAGAAACTTGATGATGCATTATGGGCTTATAGAACTGCATATAAAAACCCTATGGGTATGTCTCCATATAAAATGGTTTATGGAAAAGCATGTCACTTACCTCTTGAACTAGAACATAAAGCTTATTGGGCAATTGAAGAGCTCAACTATGATTTCAAACTTGCCGGTGAGAAGAGGTTATTTGCCATTAGCTTGCTTGAGGAATGGAGAACCCAAGCCTATGAAAATGCCAAGTTGTTTAAAGAAAAAGTTAAAAGATGGCATGACAAAAGGATACAAAAGCGTGAATTTAATGTAGGTGACCATGTCTTGCTATACAATTCTTGTTTAAGATTTTTTAGGAAAACTTCTCTTTAAATGGGAAGGTCCTTACATTATCGAGGAGGTTTACCATTCCAGTGCCATCAAGATCAACAACACCGAAGGCACCAACCCGAAGGTGGTAAACGGGCAAAGGATCAAACATTATATCACAGGTACTTGATACGTCTCCAACGTATCTATAATTTTTTTATTTTTCCATGCTATTATATTATCTGTTTTGGATGTTTAATGGGCTTTAATATGCTCTTTTATATTATTTTTGGGACTAACCTATTAACCAGAGGCCCAGTGCCAGTTTCTGTTTTCCCCTATTTTAGTGTTTTACAGAAAAGGAATATCAAACGGAGTCCAAACGGAACGAAACCTTTGCGAGGATCTTTCTTGGACCAAAAGCAATCCGGAAGACTTGGAGTTGAAGTCTGGGACTCTACGAGGAAGCCACGAGGCAGGAGGGCGTGCCCAGGGGGTAGGCGTGCCCCCACCCTCGTGGGCCCCTCGTAGCTCCACCAACGTACTTTTTTCGCCTATATATACTCTTATACCCTAGAAACATCAGGGGGAGCCACGAAACCACTTTTCCACCGCCGCAACCTTCTATACCTGTGAGATCCCATCTTGGGGCCTTTTCTGGCGATCTGCCGGAGGGGGTATCAATCATGGAGGGCTTCTACATCAACACCATTGCCTCTCCGATCAAGCGTGACTAGTTTACCACAGACCTTCGGGTCCATAGTTATTAGCTAGATGGCTTCTTCTCTCTCTTTGATTCTCAATACAAAGTTCTCCTCGATGTTCTTGGAGATCTATTCGATGTAATACTCTTTTGCGGTGTGTTTGCCGAGATCAGATGAATTGTGGATTTATGAACTTGATTATATATGAATATTATTCGGTTCTTCTCTAAAATCTTATATGCATGATTTGATATCTTTGCAAGTCTCTTCGAATTATCGGTTTAGTTTGGCCTACTAGATTGATCTTTCTTGCAATGGGAGAAGTGCTTAGCTTTGGGTTCAACCTTGTGGTGTCCTTTCCCAGTGATAATAGGGGCAGCAAGGTACGTATTGTATTGTTGCCATCGAGGATAAAAAGATGGTGTTTATATCATATTGCTTGAGTTTATCCATCTACATCATGTCATCTTGCTCAATGTGTTACTTCGTTCTTATGAACTTAATACTCTAGATGCATGTTGGATAGCGGTCAATGTGTGGAGTAATAGTAGTAGATGTAGAATCACTTTGGTCTACTTGACACGGACGTGATGCCTATATTCATGATCTGCCTTAGATGTCATCATAAGTATGAGCTCTTCTATCAATTGCTCGGCAGTAATTTGTTCACCACCATAATATATGCTATCTTTAGAGAAGCCACTAGTGAAACCTATGGCCCCCAGGTCTCTTTTCCATTATATTACATCTCTTTTATTTACATCGCATATCGTTTACTATTTTCCAATCTTTACTTTCCAATCTATACAACAAAAATACCAAAAAAATTACTTTACTATCTTTATTAGATCTCACTTTTGTGAGTGACCGTGAAGGGATTGACAACCCCTTTATCACGTTGGTTGCAAGGTTCTTGATTGTTTGTGAAGGTACTAGGTGACTTGTGTGTTGTCTCCTACTGGATTGATACCTTGGTTCTCAAAATTGAGGGAAATACTTACGCTACTTTGCTGCATCACCCTTTCCTCTTCAAGGGAAAACCAACGCATGCTCAAGAGGTACCAAGAAGGATTTCTCGCGTCATTGCCGGGGAGATCTATGCCAAGTCAAGACATACCAAGTACCCATCATAAACTCTTCTCCCTCGCATTACATTATTTGCCATTCGCCTCTCGTTTTCCTCTCCCCCGCTTCTAAAACAATTTTCGAAGACCTTTGCCTTTTCTTTGCCCTCCTTCCGTTTGATCTTGTGTTACCATGTGCCTTCTTTTTGCTTGCATCTTTGCTTGCTAAAAGTTTATGGATCCCCATCCACTTGCTAATCTTTTTAAGAGATCCAATTATGATGAACCAATTGCTAGTGAGTTGAGTGCACCAAATTATCTTTATGATATTTTGCTTGAAATTCGTGAATCTAAAAGTTGTGATGAAGGAATTTATGAAGAGATTCACGATAGCTCCTTGAATAAAAAGCATGATTGCAATGATTTTACTATAAATTCTATTGATGTCAATTTTTCTAATAGTATGCAAAACCCTAAGCTTGGGGATGCTAGTTTTGCTATGTCTACTACTTGTTGCAATGATCATGATTGGGGTGATTCTTCTTATGATCTTGAAAATTTGTTTAAGCCCCATGATGAATATGAGATTGATAATAGTGTTTGCAATAATATTGAAAGTGGGTTTGGAAGAGTTTCAACTTTAGATCCCACATATTTGGAGAATGTTCAATCTTATGAAATTTTTGATAAAAGTGGGTTTGGAGAGGTCATGACTTTAGTTAATGTTAATCCCACTATTTTAAAAGAGTGTCAACTTTGCATGCATGTGGATCGTGTTGAAAAATTCTTATGTGATAGCTATTTTGTTGAATTTTCTTATGATCCCACATGTAATTATTATAACAGAGGAAAATATGGTTGTAGAAATTTTCATGTTACTAAATTACCTCTCGTTATGTTGAGATTGTTATTGTTTCTTTCCACTTCCTTGCATATGCTAGATTTTGCTTGCTATGATAATTTGTTTGCCTATAATATGCCTATACATAGGAAGTATGTTAGACTTATATGTGTTTGTCACGTGTTTCATGATGCTCTCTCTGCACTTCAATTCTTGTCTTTCATGTGAGCATCATCGAAATCTCAATGCCTAGCTAGGGGCGTTAAACTATAGCGCTTGTTGGGAGGCAACCCAATTTTATTTTTGTTCTTTTCTTTTTGCTCCCGTTTAGTAATAAATAATTCATATAGCTTCTTTTTATATGTGGTTTTGTATTTTAATTAGTGTTTGTGCCAAGTAGAACCTTTGGGAAGACTTGGGTGAAGTCTTTGCGATCTTGCTGTAAAAAACAGAAACTTTTGTGCTCACGAGAATAGCTGTAATTTTTTAATGGAGAGTGCTTTTAGGTTGATTATTTTTGCATATGATTAATAGAAAAATTCCACACGTCCAACAATTTATTTCAGAATTTTTAGAGTTACAGAAGTATTCAAAAGTTACAGATTGCTACAGACTCTTCTGTTTTTGACAAATTCTATTTTTCGTGTGTTGTTTACTTATTTTGATGAATCTATGAGTAGTATCGGGGGGTATGAACCATAGAGAAGTTGTAATACAGTAGGTTTAACACCAATATAAACAAATAATGAGTTCATTACAGTACCTTAAAGTGCTGGTTTATTTTCTTATACTAGTGGAGCTCATGAGATTTTCTGTTGAAGTTTTGTGTTGTGAAGTTTTCAAGTTTTTGGGCAAAGATTTGATGGATTTTGGAATAAGGAGTGGCAAGAGCCTAAGCTTGAGGATGCTAAGGCACCCCAAGATAATTCAAGGACAACTGAAAGCCTAAGCTTGGGGATGCCCCGGAAGGCATCCCCTCTTTCGTCCTCGTCTATTGGTAACTTTACTTGAGGCTATATTTTTATTCACCACATGATATGTGTTTTGGTTGGAGTGTCTTGTATGATTTGAGTCTTTGCTTTTTAGTTTACCACAATCATCCTTGTTGTACACACCTTTTGGGAGAGACACGCATGAATCGGAATTTATTAGAATACTCTATGTGCTTCACTTATATCTTTTGAGCTAGACAATATTGCTCTAGTGCTTCACTTATATCTTTTTAGAGCACAGTGGTGGTTTTATTTTATAAAAATTATTGATCTCTCATGCTTCACTTATATTATTTTGAGAGTCTTTTAGAATAGCATGGAAATTTTATTTGGTTATAAAATTAGTCCTAATATGATGGGCATCCAAGATGGGTATAATAAAAACTTTCATATAAAGTGCGTTGAATACTATGAGAAGTTTGATACTTGATGATTGTTTTGAGATATGAGGATGGTGATATTAGTGACATGCTAGTAGAGTGATTGTGAATTTAAATAATACTTGTGTTAAAGATTGTGATTCTCGTAGCATGCACATATGGTGAACCGTTATGTGATGAAGTTGGAGCATGATTTATTTATTGATTGCCTTGCTTATGTGTGGAGGTCGGGATCGCGTGATGGTTAACTCCTAGCAACTCTTCCCCTAGGAGCATGAGTGTAGTACTTTGTTTTGATTACTTGTAGATTTTTGCAATAAGTATGTGAGTTCTTTATGACTAATGTTGAGTCCATGGATTATATGCACTCTCACCCTTCCATCATTGCTAGCCTCTCTTATACCGCGCAACTTTCGCCGGTACCACAAACCCACCATATACCTTCCTCAAAATAGCCACCATACCTACCTATTATGGCATTTACATAGCCATTCTGAGATATATTGCCATGCAAATTTCCATCATTCCCTTTATTATGACACGCTCCATCATTGTCATATTGCTAGCATGATCATGTAGTTGACATTGTATTTGTGGCAAAGCCATCGTTCAAAATTTTTCATACATGTCACTCTTGAATCATTGCACATCCCGGTACACCGCCGGAGGCATTCACATAGAGTCATATTTTGTTCTAAGTATAGAGTTGTAATTCATGAGTTGTAAGTAAATAAAAGTGTGATGATCTTCATTATTAGAGCATTGTCCCATGTGAGGAAAGGATGATGGAGACTATAATTCCCCCACAAGTCGGGATGAGACTCCGGACTAAATAAAAAAAGGCCATAAAAAAGAGAGGAGAAAAGGCCCAAATAAAAAAAGAGAGAAAAAGAGAGAAGGGACAATGCTAGTATCCTTTTACCACACTTGTGCTTCAAAGTAGCACCATGATCTTCATTATAGAGAGTCTCCTATGTTGTCACTTTCATATACTAGTGGGAATTTTTCATTATAGAACTTGGCTTGTATATTCCAATGATGGGCTTCCTCAAAGTGCCCTAGGTCTTCGTGAGCAATCAAGTTGGATGCACACCCACTTAGTTTCTTTCGTTGAGCTTTCATACACTTATAGCTCTAGTGCATTCGTTGCATGGAAATCCCTACTCACTCACATTGATATCTATTGATGGGCATCTCCATAGCCCGTTGATACGCCTAGTTGATGTGAGACTATCTTCTCCTTTTTGTCTTCTCCACAACCACCATTCTATTCCACCTATAGTGCTATGTCCATGGCTCACACTCATGTATTACGTGAAGATTGAAAAAGTTTGAAAATACTAAAGTATGAAACAATTGCTTGGCTGAAACCGAGGTTGTGCATGATTAAATACTTTGTGTGATGAAGATAGAGCATAGCCAGACTACATGATTTTGTAGGGATAACTTTCTTTGGCCATGTTATTTTGAGAAGACATGATTTGTAGCGACCAGACCTCAAATGGTCAAGTCTCTGTGCATCAGTGTCATCCCTGGATCGGTAATGCTGACACGCACAATACTCGAGGAATTATAACAGAGTTTCAATCACACACTTATTACATCGAGTCCTCATAAAGAGTATGATTACATATATAAATCATGGCTGAAGGCCATCTGAACTAGATAACTGCGGAAGCTTCGAAGGTAAATGAGTCCATCAACTCCAATGGCATAGCTGAATGCAAAATAACGACCTATCACACCTTATTCGTCGTCTAAGTAGTCTGCAACATAAGGCGTTGCAGCCAGAAACGGGTCAGCACATGGAATATGCTGGCATAGTTATACTGTAAAGCAATGATAGTGCAAGAACTATTTCTACATGCAATATTTGGCTGGTGGAGGCTGTAAGTTTCATGATTTTGCATACTAGTTTTTCCCTACAGCAAAGGAATAAATTTATTTAACTACTCCCATGTTGCCCATTATTTGAGAAGGTAACCCCAACTCAAATCCTAATTGAAAGTATCATCATTAACCCATCATCATAATTAATTAGAGTAACATGATGAGATCACATCAATAGATTCAAGTACTAGACACTCAAGACGTCCATAACCGGGGACACGGCTAACCATGATTAGTTTGTACACTTTGCAGAGGTTTGCGCACTTTTCCCCACAAGACTCAACCGCATCCATGATCGGATGATCGAGACATAGTCTTTCTGAAGCATTAACTCTCTACTCCGGGTAGACAGTACCACCAACATCCCTCTACATCTGCTAGTCTACCTCTTCAAGAGCTCACGCAACTTACTCAACTATGCCAGAGCCCATAATGGCTTGTGGCTGCACACGGAAGTTTCTAGCATGAATAATCTTATGATCCCTTTGAGCCTGAGTGGCATTCCATAGGATAATCAGACGGCAACCCTGGGATTTCCAAAAACAGGCAACACTCGGTTCCCCAGGTGCCTCAACCAATCCACCCAGATGTGTATTAATGTTGCCACATTAATGTTATCCAGTTAAAATAACTCTCAAACTTCCATGTGTGAATCACGATCCAATCCCCATCTACGAGCATGGCTAAGCAATAATAAGCATAATGTATATTCCCGGGGTGATCAAAAGGTATTAGGTTCCTACCTCAAACACTACAACCAAAACCACATGTTCCCAATCCTACCAATGCAAGTATTTGTGGGGCAGAACTAATGCATAGTGAAAACTGGGTATAACAGAGTATGATCAAAGTGTAACTTGCCTTGCTGACGATCTGGAAACTCTAGAGATTCGTAGTAACAAGCTTCACACTCCGGGTAATCTAGCATAGACAAACAATAGCATTCATAAGCAATCACTCAAACGAAACACGAGAAAACTCAAGAAAAAGGTCCAAATCAAACACGAAACAAGCAAACGGCTTAAACTAACAAGAGTCAAAACCTAACGGCAATATTAACATGTGAATTAGATCTCAACAGTAGGTACATGTGATTAGCTATGATTTGCAAAAAGATTCAACTCAAAGGGAGCGACGAAACTCAAAATACGAACGAAAACAAGATTGTTTACTAATCTGAACTAAAGTCAGATTTTACAGTACCAAAATCATGTTTAGGTTGATTAACTGGAAAGAGGGCCTCGAGACAAAGGTTTTGGCGCTGGTTTCATCTAATTTGGATAAACGAGTAAAAAGTTATACTAGTTTGAAGATCAGGGGCTGAATCGCGATAAAAATAATCGTGGATAAGTCCCTGGCAAAAATAAAATAAAAAGAAAAGACTAACGAATGAACGTTCGCTGTCTGAACCTAACCGGCGAACAACGTTCGTTAAAACGAACGAACGGACGAACGTTCGCTAAATAAACTAACCGACGAAAAACCAATCTACGAAAATAAACCACGAAACGAAAAAAATCGGCTCTGGTTCGTACCTGTTCGGGACAAGAACCCAACGGTGGCGGCGGCAACGGCGGGGCGGCGGCGTCGGTGGCGAACGACGACTGCGACTTCCGGTAGCACGGGGCTGCGGGGGGGCGACGGAACAGCGGCGCGGGGCGGCGGCGCGAGCGGGCGAGGCGGCGGCGGCTGCTGCTGCTTTCTGCGGCGAGGGAGGCGAGGCGAGCGGGGGCAAAAGCGGCGGCGGCGGCTTATAAAGGGGAGGAGGAGGCGGGGCGGCTTGCGGCAGGGGTCAGGGCAGAGGAGTCCGAGCCGGACTCCTGGCGGAATCCGCCGACGGCACGGCGACGCGGTGCGTGGGCGGTTGGCGCGAGCGGGCCGGCTGGGCTGCGGCCCAGTTCGGTCCGAAGAGTTTTTTTTAAATAAATTCCTCCGAAGAAAATCCTAATAAAATATAAAAAATCTAAAAATGCCAAAAATAATTTTCACCATCTAAATAAAATATTTAGAACAAAGCGAACATTTTTCTGGCCTAAAAATGCAATTTTGAAAAATGCATATTTTTCTAATTCAAATAAAATAGCAAATAAAATACCAGAAAAAAAATCATAATTTAATTTTAAAATTATTTCTCCAATATTCTCTTACTTTGAAGAAGTCATATTATCTTCCTCATTTATTTATTTGATATTGGAAATAATTGGAGAGAAAATAATAAAATCAAATTGATCCTTTTCTTCAAATATGAAATAAATTTAAATATGAATTTTCTGAAACGTCCCACTCTCTCCTTGGGTCCTTGAGTTGCTTAAGATTTCTAGGATCCCAACCAAAATGCAAGAATAAATATGATATGCATGTGATGATCTATGTATAACATCCAAATTGAAAATTGGGAAGTTACAAACCTACCCCCCTTAAGATGAATCTCGCCCTTGAGATTCGGGTTGGTCAGCAAAAAGGTTTGGGTGGTCTCTACGAAGGTCTTCCTCTCGTTCCCAGGTGGCTTCCTCCTCGGTATGGTGGCTCCACTAAACTTTGCAAAACTTGATAACCTTGTTGCGAGTAACTCGGCTAGAAAACTCGAGAATCCTGACTGGCTTCTCCTCATAGGTCAAATCACTGTCTAACTGAATCCCTTCTAGTGGCACTGTATCTCTTAGAGGAATATCAGCCATCTCGGCGTGGCACTTCTTCAACTAGGAAACGTGAAACACATCGTGAACTCCTGACAATCCTTCTGGCAATTCCAGTTTGTATGCAACTTCTCCCATACGTTACAAAACTCGGTGTGGTCACACAAAACGTGGTGCTAGCTTTCCCTTAACTCCAAAATGCTTAACTCCTCGAAGCAGGGACGCACGAAGATATACTCTGTCTCCAACTTCATAACTGGTCTCCTTGCGTTTCGAATCCGCATAACTCTTCTGCCTGGACTGGGCTACCTTGAGTCTGTCGCGAATCAACTTAACCTTCTCTTCAGAGTCTTTGATTAAATCAGGTCCAAACAATTGCAGATCTCCAACTTCATCCCATGATAACGGTGTCCTGCACCTCCTTTCGTACAAAGCTTCGAAAGGGTCCATCTTCAAACTGGCTTGATAACTGCTATTATAAGAGAACTCTGCATACGGCAAATTGTCGTCCCAACTAGATCCATAATCTAGCGCACAAGCTCACAACATGTCCTCCAGAATCTAATTGACTCTCTCGGTTTGTCCATCTGTTTGTGGATGAAAGGCTGTACTGAACTCTAGCCTAGTACCCAAAGTCTCATGCAAATGATTCCAAAACTTTGAGGTAAACTGGGTTCCTCTATCTGATATAATGGTCCTTGGAACACCATGCAGACATACGATCCTCATCATGTATATCTTTGCCAACTTAGCACTCGTATAGGTGGTCTTCACCGGGATGAAATGAGCTACTTTCGTCAAACGATCGACTACAAACCAAATAGAGTCATAGCCTGAATGAGTCATGGGCAATCCAGTGATAAGATCCATGCCAAGTTTATCCCACTTCGATTCGGGTATCGGCAATGGCTGTAGCAATCCTGCTGGCTTATTCTAGTGTGCGTCCTACAGTTAACGTTTGCTCTGATACCATCTTGTAGCGAGAAGACCTCAAACGGTCAAGTCTCTGTGCATCAGTGTCATTCCTGGATTGGTAATGCTGACAGGCACAGTACTCGAGGAATTATAACAGAGTTTCAATCACACACTTATTACATCGAATACTCATAAAGAGTATGATTACATAAATAAATCATGGCTGAAGGCCATCTAAACTAGATAACTACGGAAGCTTCGAAGGTAAATGAGTCCATCAACTCCCATGGCATAGCTGAGTGCAAAACAATGACATATCGCACCTTATTCATCGTCTGAGTAGTCTGCAACATAAGACGTTGCAGCCCGAAATGGGTCAGCACAGGGAATATGCTGGCATAGTTACACTATAAAGCAACGATAGTGCAAGAACTATTTCTACATGCAATATTTGGCTGGTGGAGGATGTAAGTTTCATGATTTTGCATAAAGCTAGTTTTTCCCTACAACAAAGGAATAAATTTATTTAACTACTCCCATGTTGCCCATTATTTGAGAAGGTAACCCCAACTCAAATCCCAATTAAAAGTATCATCATTAACCCATCATCATAATTAATTAGAGTAACGTGATGAGATCACATCAATAGATTCAAGTACTAGATACTCAAGACGTCCATAACCGGGGACACAGCTAACCATGATTAGTTTGTACACTCTGTAGAGGTTTGCGCACTTTTCCCTACAAGACTCAACCGCATCCATGATCGGATGATCGAGACATAGTCTTTCTAAAGCATTAACTCTCTACTCCGGGTAGACAGTACCACCTACATCCCTCTACATCTGCTAGTCTACCTCTTCAAGAGCTCACATAACTTACTCAACTATGACAGAGCCCATATTAGCTTGTGGCTGCACACAGAAGTTTCTAGCATGAATAATCTTATGATCCCTTTGAGCCAGGGTGGCATTCCATAGGATAATCACACGGTAACCCCGGGATTTCCAAAAATAGGCAACACTGGGTTCCCCAGGTGCCTCAACAAATCCGCCCAGATGTGTATTAATGTTGCCACCTTAATGTTATCCAGTTAAAATAACTCTCAAACTTCCATGTGTGAATCACGATGCAATCCCCGTCTACGAGCATGGCTAAGAAATAATAAGCATCACGTATATTCCCGGGGTGATCAAAAGGTATTAGGTTCCTACCTCAAACACTACAACCAAAACCACATGTTCCCAATCCTACCAATGCAAGTATCTGTGGGGCAGAACTAATGCATAGTAAAAACTGGGTATAAAAGAGTATGATCGAAGTGTAACTTGCCTTGTCAACGACCTGCAAACTCTAGAGATTCGTAGTAACAAGCTTCACACTCCGGGTAATCTAGCATAGACAAACAATAGAATTCATAAGCAATCACTCAAACGAAACAGGAGAAAACTCGAGAAAAGGTCCAAATCAAACACGAAACAAGCAAATGGCTTAAACTAACAAGAGTCAAAACCTAATAGCAATATTAACATGTGAATTAGATCTTAAAAGTAGGTACATGTGATTAGCTACGATTTGGAAAAAGATTCAACTCAAACGGAGCAACGAAACTCAAAATACGAACAAAAACAAGATCGTTTACTAATCTGAACTAAAGTCAAATTTTACAGTAACAAAATCATGTTCAAGTTGATTAACTAGAAAGAGGGCCTCCGGACGAAGATATTGGCGCTGGTTTCATCTAATTTGGATAAACGAGTAAAAAGTTATACTAGTTTGAAGATCAGGGGCTGTATCGCGATAAAAATAATCGCGGATAAGTCCCTGGCCGAAAATAAAATAGAAAGAAAAGACTAACGAACGAACGTTCGCTGTCTAAACCTAACCGGCGAACAACGTTCGTTAAAATGAACGAACGGACGAACGTTTGCTAAATAAACTAACCGACGAAAAACCGATCTATGAAAATAAACCGCGAAACGAAAAAATACGGCTCCCGTTCGTACCGGTTCGGGACAAGGACCCGATGGCAGCGGCGGCAATGGTGGGGCTGCGGCGGCGGTGCCGAACGGCAGCAGCGGCTTCCGGCGGCGCAGGGCTGCGGGATGGCGGCGGAACACCGATGCGGGGCGGCGGCGTGGCGCGGAGGCGGCGGCGGCTGTTGCTGCTTGCTGCGGCGAGGGAGGCGAGGCGAGGCGGGGGCAAAAGCGGAGGTGGTGGCGGCTGACGCAGTCCTGGATAAGGGGGTATCCGGACAGCCGGACTATATTCATCGTCCGGACTATAGGAGCGTCAAGATACAAGACTCAAGACTTCGGCACGTGTTCGTATGGGACTCTCCTTTGCGTGGAAGACAAGCTTGGCGATCCGGATATTATGTTCCCTTCTTTGTAACCGACTCCATGTAAACCCTAGCTCTCCGGTGTCTATATAAACCGGAGAACATGGTCCTTAGAAGGCCGATCACAATTACAATCATACCATCATAGGCTAGCTCTTAGGGTTTAGCCTCTATGATCTCGTGGTAGATCTACTCTTGTATTCCACATATCTTCAATATTAATCAAGAAGGAAGTAGGGTTTTACCTCCATCAAGAGGGCCCGAACCTGGGTAAATATTGTGTCCCTTGCTTCCTGTTACCATCAGCCTAAAACGCACAGATTGGGACCCCCTACCCGAGATCCGCCGGTTTTGACACCGACATTGGTGCTTTCATTGAGAGTTCCTCTGTGTCGCCGCTGCAAGGGCTCGATGGCTCGTCTCGTTGTCAAGGACGGCATCACTTCTGGGGGAGCGCTGGCTGTAGGCCAGACTCTCCGGCTTGGCGGCTTCATTATGACCGCCCCATCGGCTGTCGCGCCGACAATGGCCTCTCAAGTCATCACTCATAACCTTCGCATTGATTCGGAGCTTGCCAAACAGATGGATCTGATGGAGCTCTCCTCGCTTACCGAGCTCTTGGATCGCATTGCCGCTTTGGGAGTCGCTACGGACTACGACCGGCTTGGGCTTAAACCCGACCAGAGGGACATTAGATCCCCGCCAGCCACCCATGAGATATCGGTAGTGGAAGAAACACACGTGGGTTGCCCCTCAACTTTGAGGACGAATTATTTTCGGATCACCAGACTCAGTGAGACGAACACCCACCCAAAGGAATACATGAGCCAGGTCCCGGACTTAGAATTGGGCGCTGGGCCAAAGGGATTAGGTAATACTCCAGATCCCGAACTGTCAGGCTCGGCACTTCCTGTGGCCCCGGGCGTCAGATCGAATCAAAATCCAAATTTAGCCAACGACGCCCGCTCCTACTTAATCTGTCTCTCCCGTGTCCGGCAGGAGCCTCAGGAGACGGTACATCGTTACTGGGCCAGATTCCTCCTTGCTCTTAATAAGGTCAAGGACCGCCACAAGGAGGACGTAGTCTCTCTTTTCTGCAGAAACTGCACGAACAAAGGACTCCTTAATGCTATAAGTCTCCGTGACATAGTGCACTTTACAGACTTAGCAACCATAGTACAAAAGTATTGTGCGATGGAAAATGCCTAGAAAACCCAAACAGAATTCTGGGATAGTACGGCCCTCACCGGAACCTTTATCCGAACTAAACGGCTGAACTCTCGTAAGTCGACCAACTCAATTCCCAAGAAACCAAAACCCGCCGCAGGGCGTGGAACCGTATTGGAAGAATGGCTCAACGGGTTGTGTAAGCTTCACAGCACACCGGATGCAACGCCGACCCATAGCCTTAGAGCATGTTGGATACTCCGGCAGGTAGCTAATAGTGGCGAGGATCTCCTCGAGAGCCATAAAGAAAAACCACATCCCGCCAAGGAACACAATACGGTGCTGACAGTCTTTGAGACCTTTGCCTCAAAAAATAGGCGCAAGTGAGCGCATCGAAGCTCCGCTAAAATTTGCCATGTGGCAAAAGTAAATCCGTGGAACGACACTGCTATAACCTTCAATGCCAGTGACGAACCCCAATTCCAGTCCGTCCGGGCGCCGGCCGCTCTGGTCCTCAGCCCAATAGTGGATGGCTTTCGGCTCACTAAAGTACTCATGGACGGCGGAAGCGGATTAAACCTAATCTATGAAGAAACACTCAAGAAGATGGAGATTGACAAAAGCCGCATTGAACAAAGTGGCACGACCTTCAGGGGAATTATCCCTAGTCGGGAGGCACGGTGTGCGGGAAAAATCACACTCGATGTGGCATTCGGTACCCCAGAGAATTACAGGTCCGAAGAAATCACCTTCCAAGTGACTCCTTTCAACAACGGATACCACGCCCTTCTAGGGCGGGACGCATTTGCGAGCTTTCAAGCCATACCCCATTACAGGTACATGAAGCTTAAAATGCCCGGACCCAATGGAATCATCACTCTAGCTAGTGATCTGGACGTCGCACTCCGCGCCGAAAACAAAACTGCAGCGCTGGCCTTGGAAGCATTATCCGAAGCCCTAGCGACAAAAGAATTAACCACGCTACGTGCCACCGTGGACAGGGACGACGTGATACTCGACAAGCGACCCAAGTCCACCTCATTCAAACCCGCAGATGAGATAGTCAAATTCCAAGTCCACCCAACGGACCCCATGAAGACAGCTTCCATCGGGACACAGCTGAACCCCGCTATGGACGCCGCACTTCATGACTTCTTGCGCGAGAATTGGGATATCTTCGCCTGGCACCCATCAGACATGCCGGGCATCCCACGTGGATTGGCCGAACACAGCCTTAACATACTGAAGGGATACAAACCTATTAAACAGACCCTAAGGTGATTTTCGGAGCCCAAACGGCAAGCCATGGGGGAGGAGCTAGCCAAGCTACTTGAGGCCGGATTCATCAGAGATATCAAACATCCGGATTGGCTGGCGAACTTGGTAATGGTACCAAAGAAGGACAAATCCTGGCGCCTGTGCGTCGACTTCAAAGACCTTAACAAGGCTTGCCCCAAGGATCCCTTTCCCCTCCGTCGCATCGATCAAATCATCGATGCCACAGCTGGACACGACTCGCTGTGTTTCCTCGACGCATACTCTGGATACCATCAAATAAAGATGGCAAAGTCCGACCAAGCTGCAACAGCTTTCATAACGCCATATGGCCCTTTCTGCTTCAACACTATGCCTTTCGGGCTTAAGAATGCCGGAGCAACCTATCAACGCATGATTCAAACATGCCTGGAAAAGCAAATCAGCAAAACAGTGGAGGCATACGTGGACGACGTAGTCGTAAAAACAAGACACGTCGAAACCCTAATTGATGACTTGAGGCTTACGTTCGACAACTTACAAACATACGACATCAAGTTGAATCCGGAGAAATGTGTTTTCGGTGTCCCCTCTGGAAAACTGCTGGGCTTCATCGTTTCCAATAGAGGAATTGAAGCTAATCCGGCAAAAATCCGAGCTTTGTCACAGTTGGCTATACCAACAGACCTCAAACACATCCAAAAACTAGCTGGATGCGTGGCTGCTTTAAGTCGCTTTATCTCTAGATTAGGAGAAAAGGCATTGCCTCTTTATCGCCTCCTCCGGCGCACCGAACACTTCGTGTGGACGGATGCAGCCGTGGCCAGACTAGATGAAATAAAGACCTTATTGGCCAGTAATCCAGTCCTAACAGCGCCAACTATTGGCGAACCTATGTTGCTGTACATAGCTGCAACACATCAAGTTGTAAGCGTAGTACTCGTCATCGAACGAGAGGTTGACGGATACAAATTCCCGCTACAGAAGCCGGTTTATTACGTATCCACGGTCCTCACCCCATGCAAAGCCCGATACCCACACTATCAAAAAATAGCATACGCGGTCTTCATGTCATCCCGGAATCTACGACACTACTTTCAAGAGTGTTCGATTACGGTGGCCTCCGAAGTACCGCTAAACGACATAATAAATAACCGCGATGCCACGGGCCGGATTGCTAATTGGGCCATCGAGCTCCTTCCGTTTGACATAACATACAAGCCTCGGCGGGCTATCAAGTCGCAAGTATTAGCTGACTTTGTCGCCGAATGGACGGAAGCCAAACTCCCTAAAGAGTACGACGCGTACTCTAACTGGATCATGCACTTTGACGACTCTAAAATGCTGGCCGGATTGGAGCAGGCGTCGTCCTGACCTCTCCCATGGGAGACACGGTCCAATACGTCCTCCAAATATTATACACAGACTCCAACAATGCAGCCAAATACGAGGCTCTGTTGCACGGTCTTCGGATGGCAGTCTCTATGGGCATTCAGCGCCTAGAAGTGCGCGGAGACTCAAACCTCGCAATATCACAAATAAATGGAGACTTTGATGCCAAGGATCCGAAAATGGCGGCCTATCGCAATGCCGTCCTTAAAATATAGCTTAGTTCGAGGGGCTCGAATTCCACCATGTGGCTCAAGAAAAAAATCAAGCGGCAGACGTCCTTGCCAGCATCGGCGCTAAACGCGACCCTGTCCCACCAAACATATTCCTGGAAAGACGGTTCAAGCCATCCATGGTATGGGAAGGGCAGTCCGGCAATACCAGCACGGATCCGAATACATCCCCAGATTCCGAACTATCAGACATAGTCGGGGGTTCTACCACCGAAATAACATCGTCAGCCCACGAAATAATGGTTGTCATCACCTCGTGGACTGAGCCTTTCTTGGCCTACCTAAATAGGCAGGAGCTCCCTGAAGACCAAAATGAAGCACGCTGCATTGTCCGGTGTTCTAAAGCTTACAAAGTCCATGAAGGAGAACTCTATAAGAAAAGTGCTACCAGAGTGCTCCAAAGGTGCATCTCCGAAGAGGAAGGGCGGCAGCTCTTGGCTGAAATCCATTCCGGACTGGGCGGGCACCACGCTGCGGCTCGAGCACTAGTCAGCAAGGCCTTCCGTACAGGTTTCTATTGGTCGACGGCCCGAGCAGACGCACAGGACCTTGTCCAACACTGCGTTGGTTGCCAGCTCTTCGCCAATCAGAGTCATATGCCCCCTACCGCTCTCCAAACAATCCCCATAACTTGGCCCTTTGCAGTCTGGGGGCTAGATATGGTCGGAACCCTTAAAGGGGGGAGCCATAAGAAAAAATACTTATTGGTCATGGTTGACAAGTTCACCAAATGGATAGAAGCCAAACCAGTGAAGACGACCGAATCCGGACCAGTCATAGACTTTATATCCGGGGTCGTACACCGATACGGTGTTCCCCATAGCATCATCACCGATAATGGCTCAAATTTTACAGTCGATGAAGTGAAAGCTTGGTGCAGCAAAATGGGCATTAAGCTCGACTATGCTTCTGTCTACCACCCTCAAACAAATGGTCAGGTCGAAAGGGCAAATGGTCTCATCATGAGTGGCATCAAACCAAGACTAGTGCGATCCTTGACAGAGTCGGATACTCATTGGGTCGAGGAGCTCGACTCCATACTCTGGGGGCTGCGGACCACGCTGAATCGTACCATCGGATACACACCATTTTTTATGGTGTACGGTGCGGAAGCAGTACTACCTTGCGATGTAATACATGATTCACCACGCGTACGCATGTACGAAGAGAAGGAAGCCGAGTTAGATCGGCAGGATAATTTGGATGCCCTAGAGGAGGAGCGCAATGTCACTAAGGCTCGTTCCGCATTCTATCAGCAACAGGCTCGACGATACCAAAGCAGAGAAGTGCGGGCCAAAACTTATAACGTTGGCGAACTCATCCTACGCTTACCGGAGAAGAAGAAGGACAAGCTCAAACCCAAATGGGAAGGCCCCTTCATCATCGACCAAGTCCTCACCGAAGGAGCGTACCGCTTATGCAATGCGTCTGACAATAGACTCGAGCCGAACCCATGGAACGCGGCCAGACTCCAGAGATTCTACGCCTAGCGCTGAACCCAATGTTCGTCTCCTTAACCCTCCTTTTTCAATTATGCTTCCTTCCCTTTCCTTTCTCGCTCTTTTTCTCCTCACACCAAGTATTTAATACATTACGGATTCCCAGATTATTCCGGCCGCACTATGTGTGTAAACTTTACCTGGGGGCTTCCTATACGGAAGCTTAATATAAATTACTTTCAGGGCCTTTTGCCCGTCACACATGCGTTTCTTTTTCCATGTGTGCCTTTTCTTCACCATTATATGCATCGATATGACTTAAGACGTGGCCAAGCTGGGTTGCCTGGCTCCTGTGTTTATGCCCTACATTCTCGTTAATTCGGCTAGGGCATAATGGGAGCACCTCTCCGATCGTTAGTGCCGGTTGAGCCGGATGTGTACCTCAGACTGGGTGAAGCCGAAAGCTAGTTTCCTTAAGAGAATATTCGGTCGGTGAACAAAAGATGTCTTTGTTTATTATAACATTAATCCCCAGAAGTTTTGTATCCTGCGCTTTGGTTCGCAGTCCGGACATGTGCCCTGACACATGTTTACCCAGGGAAAGGAACCCTTAACGGAACTATTCTCCCTGGAAGATGTTTCTTGCTAACCATGCAATATAACATAACGAGTTGGGTACTTGTCTGTTCAAGCACTTATGACCCCTAGGCCTGGTCTCCATGCATACTCCTGTTTTATATAACCGAGCGGGTATTCGGACACACCCTGGACTTTAGGATCCGGGGGCTGAAGCAAAAAGGTCCGCCACGACAAATGATTTTAATCCGGCTAGGGGCTACTTATGTCCATCAAATTACACAGTCATTTGGACTGATTATATTCATCCTCTATACCATCCAACAGGCTATCTAACTTACAATCCTGTTGAGAATACTTTGCGGCTAACGCCACCTGGTCATATACCAGACTCACGGGAATTTCTTGCCCATCTGGCCCGGCCGGTCCAACTTCCACCATATGGTTCGGGTCTAGCTTTGTGTAGCACGTCTTCACCATCGCCCATGCTTCTCTTGCACCTTGCCGGCAGGCTGATATCTTCCACAAACGGAAGCGCTGCCGTGCTCCCTGAAGCATGTCCACAAGCCCCCCATGCCCTTTGGCAGGGAGCCTGATGGCCACAAAGACCGTGCAATGCCCTGCATCACCTGCCGAGCTCGCTCGTGTAGTTGTGAGAGGCCCTACAGTAAATCACCTGCAGAAGCGGGCATCTCCTCCTCAGGGCAACTTGTCGGCATTCCTGCAAACATAAATTTTTCAATATGCTTCCTCGCTGAACTATACTACAGTTCGTTTAGGCATTTACGATAAATGCCGCGGCGAAGCCTTTGGTTCTCCTTCATGGAGTCCGCCAGCTGTGCGCGGACGTCTTTCAATTCCATGTTCAGCCGAACATTGGCATCTTGGAGCATATTCTTATCATGCTTCGCTTGCGTTAGAATGTGCTCACCAGCCTTTAGTTGCCTCTGGAGATGCGACTCGTCATCCCCGTCGCCCTCTGGATTTACTCCGGGGTTGTCTACAAAACTTTCTGTTAAATTTGTCATACTAGCCAGTTGCCAACTGGTGCATTTTCATATAATTCGGATAAATATTACCACATGAGGCCTTCTGGGATTCCTCTAGCTTGGCAACTGTGGCCCTCAGCTGAGTCTTGCACTCCTCTAGCTCCCGAGACAATTGCTCATTCTTATCTACAAGAACATGCGCATGAATTGATACTTAAAACTGTTGTTTCAACCATTTCAAGTCTCAGGGGCTACTGCTATATATATGCTCATCAAGCTTTCTTACCCGTATATTTTTGGTATACTGGACTGTCGCCCGAGCAAGTCCACTTTGAGCAGCTCGGATGTATGCGTCTCCCGAATTGAAGGCATTAAATGCCTCTTCGGAAAAGATGTTGTTGCGAAACACGGCCCGTCGACGCCTATGATCCATGGCGCTCTCTACCTTCGAATTGGTGGCGGAGAGCATGTCTGCGTCCTCTGTCAGAGGACTATGCGGCGTCGGCCCTACGCCCGCCTCCTCTCTCGAAGTTGGTCTTGGAGCCCGACTGGTGGAGGCGTGGTTGGCAGGATCTCCGGATACAGTCCGGATACTCCTCTTCCTACCAAGATGTACGAAGGGCACTGTTATACTTCAAACAATAACAAAATTGCATGACAGGTTGCTTTCTTACCTCTGTAGAGGCATGTCGGTTCTAATCGCCTTCCTCTTGAGCCTACCCAATCCGGACGACTGTGGCTGATGGGTCCCTAGGGGCTTGGCCCTACGCTCCGAATGTCGCTTCTGCAAAAGCACGACATATCAAGGATAAGGTGTGACATCAGGAAAGATTTCTCTTCAGAGGATCGAGTTTTTGGCTTGGCTTACGCGCGACGAAGGTAACAGTCCGGGATAATCGGCGGTAATAGCCACTGGGGCGCCGTCACGGCTCGCCCGGTAAAATATCCCGTCGACAAGCTCCACGGCCGCATCTGGGTCTTCTTCGAGTCCTCGATCCAGGGCCCTTTCGGGGTCCTCTGGCTGCGGAGAAGGGCTGGAGATTACTTCCACGTCCCGCCTCAGTTCCTGCTTGGAAATATCGACGCAGGTAACTTTAGCAAAGAACGCCACAATAAGTGAAGCGATAAAATAAATGACGACTTACCCAGTTCGGGGGATTGTACATGGAGAATCCGTCCCGCAGTTTGATGTGGAGGAATTCTTCCTCTTCTCCTTTGTACAGGTCGGACAATATCCTTGCCAGAGCGGTGGGGGAGTCCGGACCCTTACGGCCACAGCGGGTGGCATCGTCTGTCCCGTTGTAGTGCCACATGGGATTGCTCCGATATTGAAGCGGTTGCACTCCCCGCATTATGCATATTGCCATCACCTCGACTGTCGTCAGTCCGGATTTGGCCAGTAACTTTATCTTGTTCATCAGGAAATGTACTTCCCTGGAATCCTCTTCTTGGGGGCCTCGGGGGCGCCAGCTTAGACGTGCCCTTGGCAGGAAGTTACTGAACTTGGGGAGTCCTGTCCAGACTGGATCCGGAAGGTGAGCATCGTCAATATAAAACCACTCTGAACCCAGTTATCTGGTGCCTTCTTGGGAGTACCGGACAGGTATCCGGTCTCAGCAATACGCCATACTTCGGCCCCGCCCACTTGACATAGGGATTCTCCCTGGTTGCGGGGGACAAGGCAGAACAGCTTCTTCCACAATCCGAAATGAGCCTCATAGCCTAGAAATAGCTCACAAAGGGTGACGTACCCTGCTATATGCAGTATGGAGGCTGGGGTAAAATTGTGCAGCTGGAGGCCGTAGAACTCCAGAAGCCCACAAACGAATGGATGAATAGGACCCCTTACAGATGCGGAATTAAGCATATTCGCTCCTCTGGAGACAGATTGGGGAATCTCTCTGCTTGTTCTCCGCCATTATAGGTGGCCACTCCGGCTTGAACAGGGACCATGAATGCCGGCGGGAGGAGCCCTTGGGTTTGTAACTTTATCAAACGGCTATGAGAAACTGAACACTCTCCCCAGTCTCCCGGCTTGGGGCAAGGGGGAGCGAGCAGAAGAGGTGCGACGACCGGCCATGCTGGAATGGTTTTTTCTGGGTGCTCTGCTGGATGCTTGCTCAAGGAGGGAGAGTGAGGTTTGGATCTGGGAATCCCCATCTCTTCAAATAGACGGCTAGCCCGAAGGACCGAGGGTGGCAAATGCAAAAATGCCTCGACTCCTCACATTCGCTCGACGCGTGAAAATGGTCATTATAGATACACTGAAGCCGAGGAGTACAACATTGAAGAAGATGTCGGACACTGTTCGTCATGATGGGAACCTTGGAGTATTCGGAAGGAGGAACCCGCCTTGCAATGTCGAAGACAAGACTGCATGCCGGACTCATCGTCATTGAAGCATGGTTCAGGGGCTACTGAGGGAGTCCTGGATAAGGGGGTATCCAGACAGCCGGACTATATTCATCTCCGGACTATAGAAGAGTTAAGATACAAGACTCAAGACTTCGGCTTGTGTCCGGATGGGACTCTCCTTTGCGTGGAAGACAAGCTTGGCGATCCGGATATTATGTTTCCTTCTTTGTAACCGACTCCATGTAAACCCTAGCTCTCCGGTGTCTATATAAACCTAAGAGCATGGTCCTTAGAAGGCCGATCAAAATTACAATCATACCATCATAGGCTAGCTCTTAGGGTTTAGCCTCTACGCTCATGGTAGATCTACTCTTGTATTCCACATATCTTCAATATTAATCAAGCAGAAAGTAGGGTTTTACCTCCATCAAGAGGGGCCGAACCTAGGTAAACATTGTGCCCCTTGCTTCCTGTTACCATCAGCCTAAGACGCACAGATCGGGACCCCCTACCCGAGATCCGCCGGTTTTGACATCGACAGCGGCTTATAAAGGGGAGGAGGAGGCGGGGCGGCTTGCGGCAGGGGTCGGGGCGGAGGAGTCCGAGCCGGACTCCTAGCAGAGTCCGCCGGCGGCACGGCGCGGGGTCGGTTGGCGCGAACGGGCCGGCTGGGCTGCGGCCCAGTTTGGTCCGGAGAGTTTTATTTTAAAATAAATTCCACCGAAGAAAATCTTAATAAAATATAAAAAATTCTAAAAATGCCAAAAACAAGTTTCACCATCTAAATAAAATATTTAGAACAAAGTGACCATTTTTCTGGCCTAAAAATGCAATTTTGAAAAATGCATATTTTTCTAATTCAAATAAAATACCAAAAAAATTTGATTTCGAAATTCTTTCTCCAATATTTCACTTACTTTGAAGAAGTCATATTATCTTCCCTATTTATTTATTTGATATTGGAAATAATGGGAGAGAAAATAATAAAATAAAGTTGATCCTTTTCTTCAAATTTGAAATAAATTCAAATATGAATTTTGTGAATCCTCCAACTCTGTCCTTGGGTCCTTGAGTTACTTAAGATTTCTAGGATCCCAACCAAAATGCAAGAATAAATATGATATGCATATTATGATCTATGTATAACATCCAAATTGAAAATTGGGATGTTACATGATTGCTTTGTTAGTATTCTTGAAGTATTATTATTTTTATATCAATATTAAACTTTTGTCTTGAATCTTTCGGATCTGAACATTCATGCCATAATAAAGAAAATTACATTGAGAAATATGCTAGGTAGCATTCCACATCAAAAATTCTATTTTTTATCATTTACCTACTCGAGGACGAGCAGGAATTAAGCTTGGGGATGAGACGTATCTATAATTTTTTATTGTTCCATGATATTATATTATCTGTTTTGGATGTTTAATGGGATTTAATATGCCCTTTTATATTATTTTTGGGACTAACCTATTAACCGGAGGCCCAGTGCCAGTTTTTATTTTTTTTGCCTATTTTATTGTTTTACAGAAAAGGAATATCAAACGGAGTCCGAACGGAACGAAACCTTCGCGAGGATCTTTCTTGGACCAAAAGCAATCCAGAAGACTTGGATTTGAAGTCTGGGACTCTACGAGGAAGCCACGAGGCAAGAGGGCACATCCAGGGGGGTAGGTGCGCCCCCACCCTCGTGGGCCCCTCGTAGCTCCACTGACGTACTTCTTTCGCCTATATATATACTCTTATTCCCTAGAAACATCAGGGGGAGCCACGAAACCACTTTTCCACCACCGCAACCTTCTGTACCCATGAGATCCCATCTTGGGGCCTTTTCTGGCAATCTGTCAGAGGGGGAATCGATCACGGAGGGCTTCTACATCAACACCATTGCGTCTTCGATGAAGTGTGAGTAGTTTACCACAGACCTTCGGGTCCATAGTTATTAGCTAGATGGCTTCTTCTCTCTCTTTGATTCTCAATACAAAGTTCTCCTCAATGTTCTTGGAGAACTATTTGATGTAATACTCTTTTGCGGTGTGCTTGCCGAGATCTGATGAATTGTGGATTTATGAACTTGATTATCTATGAATATTATTTGGTTCTTCTCTGAAATCTTATATGCATGATTCGATATCTTTGCAAGTCTCTTTGAAATATCGGTTTAGTTTGGCCTACTATATTGATCTTTCTTGCAATGGGAGAAGTGCTTAGCTTTGGGTTCAATCTTGCGGTGTCCTTTCCCAATGGCACGTATTGTATTGTTGCCGTCGAGGATAAAAAGATGGGGTTTATATCATATTGCTTGATTTTATCCCTCTACATCATGTCATCTTGCTTAATGTGTTACTCCATTCTTATGAACTTAATAGTCTAGATGCATGCTGGATAGTGGTCGATGTGTGGAGTAATAGTGGTAGATGCAGAATCATTTCGGTCTACTTGACACAGACGTGATGCCTATATTCATGATCATTTTCTTAGATGTCATCATAATTATGCGCTCTTCTATCAATTGCTCGGCAGTAATTTGTTCACCCACCGTAATATATGCTATCTTGAGAGAAGCCACTAGTGAAACCTATGGCCCCTGGGTCTCTTTTCCATTATATTACATCTCTTTTATTTACATCGCATCTTGTTTACTATTTTGCAATCTTTAATTTCCAATCTATACAACAAAAATAGCAAAAATATTTACTTTACTATCTTTATTAGATCTCACTTTTGCGAGTGACCGTGTAGGGATTGACAACCCCTTTATCACGTTGGTTGCAAGGTTCTTGATTGTTTGTGAAGGTACTAGGTAACTTGTGTTTTCTCCTACTGGATTGATACCTTGGTTCTCAAAACTGAGGGAAATACTTACGCTACTTTGCTGCATCACCCTTTCCTCTTCAAGGGAAATCCAACGCATGCTCTAGAGGTAGCAGTATTTCCATAAATGTTGAAACCAATATTGTTAATACCATAACACTGGAGGAGTACCTAAGGGAGACCTACCAGAATGCTTCAGACATCGAAAAGGAATAGGTATGTGATCGATAAGTAAATCGACTCCAAAACTTTTTCAATGGCAATGTTACTCTGTTTTGGAATATTTAAAAAATTAGGAAAATAAAAAGTAGTCTGAAAAGTGCACAGGGAGGCTTCAAGCCCTGGTGGCGCGCCTCCCTGGCTTGTGGCCACCTCATGTGCCCTTAGGACTCCATTTTCTTGCGGAATACTTCTTTTGATCGGTAAAAAATCATTATATAATCTGCCGAAGGTTTTGACCACCGTACCATGGCAAAATCCTCTGTTTCGAGCTATTTCTGCAGCAGATTTAGAGCAAGATATCTTTGCAAGAGTTGGTCGGGGAGAGTCGTGTCTCTCACCCAGCACGGGACCCGAGAGCATACAGTGAAGCTGAACCCTTTGGGTGGTCAACGGAGGAAGAGATGGAAGCCGACCTTAAAATAGTGGATGCCATGGAGGAGGATCAAGAAGTCATCTGTAACCGTCAACCTAGAGCTATGCTCGAGAAACTCCAAAGTGCAGCAATACTAGATTCGGCCTTTGATAACCCACAAGTATAGGGGATCACAACAGTTTTCCAGGGTAGAGTATTCAACCCAAATTTATTGATTCGACACATGGGGAGCCAAATAATATTTGCAAGTATTAGCAACTGAGTTGTCAATTCAATCACACCTGGAGATTAATTATCTGCATCAAAGTGATCAGTAGCAAAGTAGTATGATAGTTTTGGTAGTAGTAGACACAACAATAGTAACAATAACAGTGATAGCAATGATTTTGTGGCAAGTGTAACAGAAACAACAGCAGTAGTAACTTCGCAAAAATAATATAAGGGAAATTCGTAGGCATTGGATCGGTGAATTCGTTGGACGATATTCATCATATAACAGTCATAACCTGGGGCGATACGACACTAGTTCCAATTCATAAATATAATGTAGGCATGTATTCCGTAAATAGTCATACGTGCTTATGGAAAGAACTTGCATGACATCTTTTGTCCTACCCTCCCGTGGCAGCGGGATCCATATGGAAACTAAGGGATATTAAGGCCTCATTTTAATAGAGAACCGAAACAAAGCATTAACACATAGTGAATACATGAACTCCTCAAACTACGATCATCACTGGAAAGTATCCCGACTTCTGTCACTCTGGGGTTTGCAGATCATAACACGTAATAGGTGAATATAACTTGCAAGATCGGATCTAGAACATAGATATAATGGTGATAACATAAACGATTCAGATCGAAATCATGGCACTCGAGCCCAAAGTGACAAGCATTAAGCATGGCAAAGTCATATCAACATCAATCTCAGAACATAGGGGATACTAGGGATCAAGCCCTAACAAAACTAACCCGATTACATGATGAATCTCATCCAACTCCTCACCGACAAGTGAGCCTACAAAGGAATTACTCACTCCCGGTGGGGAGCATCATGGAATTTGCGATGGAGAAAGGTTGGTGATGACGAAGATCGAAGATCCCCCTCCTCGGAGCCCCAAACGGACTCCAGATTTGGCCTCCCAGTGAAGAACAGGAGGTGGCGGCGGCTCCGCTTCACGAAATGCGATAATTCTTTCTCCCTAATTTTCTTTTGAAAAAAATAGGTATTTATGGAGTTGGATTCAGGGTCTATGGTGCCACCAGGTGGGGATGACCCACCTGGGTGTGCTAGGAGGGGGGCGCACCCTGGTGGGTTGTGCTGACCCAGGGGGGGCCCTTCGGTGGTTCTTGGCTCCAGTAATTCTCTTTTATTATATAAAAAATCCTCACAAAGTTTCGTTCCAATCCGAGAACTTTTATTTTTGCACAAAAAACAACACCATGGTAGTTTTGCTGGAAACAGCGTCAGTTCGGGTTAGTTTCATTAAAATCATGCAAATTAGAGTCTGAAACAAGAGGAAAAGCGTTAGTAAAAGTAGATACGATGGAGATGTATCAACTCCCTCAAGCTTAAACCTTTGCTTGTCCTCAAGCAATTCAGTTGATAAACTGAAAGTGAAAAAGAAAAACTTTTACGAACTCTTTTGCTCTTGTTTACATAAATAAGCTTAACTAACACCCAGGTTTTCAGCCAAGATCATGACTAACCATGTCGACAATAACTCTTAAAAATTATATTAACTCATATCAATGACATAATCAACTAGCAAGAAATAATAAGATATCTCAAACGGCAACACTTTTTCAAAACAACCATGATATAATATGACAATAGTGGTATCTCACTAGCCCTTTCTGAGATTGCAAAACATAAATGCAGAGCGCCTCCAAAGTTCAAGCAGCGACTAAACATTGTAATTCATGGTAGAAAAGATCCAGTCATGATGCACCCAACATTAGCTACACACAATGCATGAGGATGACAATAGTGCTCTCAGGATCTGGCGATTATTTAAGAAGGTGATGACACAACATAAAAGTAAATAGACAGTCCCTTCGCAGAGGAAGCAGTGATTTCCAGCTGTGCTAGAGCTCAAGTTTTTAAAATAGAGATAAAGGAAATTTTGAGAAATGCACCCTCCTTGTTTACTTCGCAACCATTAGTTTTCGGTATCTTCCATGCTAAACACATTAGTGGTAGTTCTCAAGAGATAAAGAAAAGGTTTACTCCCCCTCCACCAACAAACACACTCCATGGCTGATCCGAATCCACGGGTACCGTCCATACCAACAACAATCCCGGTGGAGTTTAGTTTGATTATTTGCAATTTTGAATTTGGGACTGGGAATCCCTATTACCGCCCCTCTCGTGCAAGGACGAGTGAATAAACACTCATCATGAGAATAACCCGCTTAGCATGGAAGATACTGACTACCTCATGTCACTCTATGAACAATCCAGGCACACAAAAAGGATATTTATTTGAAGTTTTTAGATGTGGCACATGCAAATTTACTTAGGACGGCAGGGTAATACTACATATAGGTAGGTATATGGTGGAATCATCTGGGATAACTTGGGTTTCAGGATTTTTGATGCACAAGCAACATTCCCGCTTAGTACAGGCGAAGGCTAGCAAATAGGTTGAGAAGCAGCCAGCTAGAGAGCGAAAACGGTCATGAACATGCATTATGCATAAGTAACATCGGATACTAGAATGAGTAGGAGATGAACACCATGAACATAAGTATCATAGAGACTATGTTGGTTTTGATTCAACTACATGCATGAACATGTGCCAAGTCAAGCCACCCGAACATTCAGAGGAGGATACCATATCATCATACTACATCCCAATCATTTTAACGCAATGTTGACATGCAAGATAAATCATTATCCACTCCTAGGTACTTAAGCATGGCATGAGAAATTATAATCTCTAAGGGTTTGCAAACATGTTTGGTCATAATAGGATGAATCATGGATACTAGGTTAAACATATTTACAAAAAAAGAACAAGTTGGGTTCATACCCATTTCCCTCTGCCACAGCCAGTTCATCAAATATCATCATTATTACCTTTCACTTGCACGACCAAATGATTTGAAAATAATAACAGTGCAAGAGTGTCGTGGGCTAAGCTGGAATCTGCAAACATTTTATTCAAAGGAGAAGACAAGGTAATCTGGGCTCTTTGTTAGATCAACAATAGTGCATATGAGGGCCACTCAACAATTTCCTCATGGTCTTCTCCTTGGTTTGACTCAACAAATGGAAAAAAATCAGAGAAACACACTGAAATATTTTTGGAGTTTTTTTTGAAGAAAGTAACTTAAAATAGGAAAAACAAAAATGAGAAAAACTATTTACACGGGAAAGCTCCCAACAAGCAAGAAGAAGAATCGAGAAATATTTTTGGGCTTTCTTTTGAATACTATAACTAACTATCCTAGAAAGAAAAATCTAAAAGAAACAAGAAACATTTTTTGGATTTTCTCAAAGTTTTTCAAACGCACAAGAAGAAAGCGATAAAATAAATCCAACATGGATAATACAATGAAAAAGTATGAACATCGACAATTGGAATGAGATGTGTGAACAATGAATGTAATGTTGGTGGAAATACGTACTCCCCCAAGCTTAGGCTTTTGTCCTAGATTGGTAATCACCACTCGAAGAAGCCATCGTGTCCTTTGTTGAAGTGATGTGGAGCGGGTACCTGAGCATCCCACTCCTGAGGCTCCTCCTCTGTTGCCGCCTGGTTGTTCTGGTAGGCGACAATGTCCGCAGGCATGATTCTGTATCCGCCCTAGCAATAAAATCAAACAAAGCAGGTGCAGGTAGCGGAATAATATCACGAGTGATTTCGCTAAAAACTAGGTTATAAGGAACATCTATAGTAGTGTTCTCGCCATCAATAAAGTGATGATGTGCCATAGCCTGGCAATCTAAGTAAACCTTGGGTAGAGGATAATCATGCTGGCGTATATGAACGTTAAAATGACTCGCTAAGTGAGTAGCATAAATACCACCATGATTTTTACCCTTGGATCTGTTAAAGTGAAGGCGGTGTGGCACAATAGCTCCTAAGCTATAAGTGTTATCGCCGTAAAGTGCACGGCGTAAGACAGCGAAATCTGGGGCACTGAGTGGACCTACCTTCTCTCTAGCAAGTAAACACTTTGCAATGAATAAAGCAAAATAATGCACATAAGGAAAATACAAGCTAGTGGCGGTGACACCCGACACCTCTCTCTCATCCCCTATTGACAGAGTGCGGTAAAAACCATCAAACTCTATGGGCCTAGGCTCTCTTAAATCCTCGTCAGAAGGGATCAAGCATATGTCACAAAATTCAGTGAGTGGTATCTGATGGGTTTCAGCATATAAATTAAACTACACCTTAGGAGGGTTATTCCTACTTAAGAAATGAAACTTTGCACAAAGGAATTCGTGAGGAGATGATACTGTTCACACTCAGCTGTGATGAAGTTGGTGAGGCCGGCATTAGCAGCAAATTGTGCAAACTCCTAACGGATTCTGGCTCGATCCATGAATGGGTCATGCGGCCATTCGCACGGCCGTACCTCCACCATTCTCCGGGTGCGGAGATCATTGTCTAATGACTCCCCAATAACTCCCTTGGAGTTCTTCTTAGAAGCAAACTTCCTAAAGAAACTCATCTTTTTCCTACGAACAAAATTCTGAAATTTTTAGTCCACAAATTTTTCTCAACAGAACTTCACAAGATTGATATCACCTACTCATAGGGATGCATAGAGGCCATATCAAGCATTCAAACTACTTAGAACTCTAAGAATTCAACATGCAAGCTCATCTACAGAAGCACCAAGAGTAGCTAATTATTCAAAGTATAAACCACTAAAGCAAAACTAATTGGACCAATGGAGAAGTCACATACCAAGTAGCAATGCCCCAAAACTATTTCGGAAATGGATCTTCGAACAAAGAGATCGAAATCCGCAGGTTTGAAAGCAAGAACATGGGGGAGAGACTAATGGTGATTTTTTTCTGGAGGTAGGTGATGATATGGGCTAAAGACATAAGTGAGGGGGCCCACGTGGGGACCATAACCCACCAGGGCGCGCCTGGGGCTGCTGGCGCGCCAAGTGGATTGTGCCCACCTGGTGCACCCCCCTCTCATGTTATTTGCATCAAAAATTCAGAAATATTCAGAAAAATCGTATTAAATTTTAAGGGCATTATGAGAACTTTTATTTTTGGGTCTTTTTATTGCACGGGAAATTCAAAAAAAAAGATAAAGCATGGCATTTTACTTTATTTAACTAAGAAAAACAGAAAATATAAGGTAAAGACAGAAAGTAGTGGCTACTAAATTCATCAACTTCATACCTCTCAAAAGTGATCCATTAATAAGGTTGATCAAGTCTTATTAACAACCACCTTCAATTAGCATGAAACCGAAGAACTTTCATAAAACACTAAGTTACTTCAACGGGGATATGCATGTCCCCAACAATAAGTGTATCATATTTCTTTTTGGCAGTAGGAAGAGGTAGTTGAAAACTTCCAATAGTGATTGTCGGAGATTTTTCAATAACATTAATACCATTCACATGGAATTGTTTCTTTGAAAAGTGCACCATATGCTCATTACCATTGATATGAAAAGTGATCGTGCTTTTATTGCAACCAATAATAGCCCCTGCAGTATTCAAAAAGGGTCTAGGATAATCGACATGTTGTCATCCTCGGGCATCTCAAGTATAACAAAGTCAGTGAAGATAGTAACATTTGCAACAACAACGGGCACATCCTCACAAATACCGATAGGTATGGCAGTTGATTTGTGTAACGCCCATGATGCGGCTATATCTCCCACGTGTCGAAGCACGACTTAGAGGCATAGCCACATTATGGTTTTGTCGCAAGAAGGGTCATCTTCACACAATCCAATGTAATGAACAAGATTGGGATAAAGAGTTGGCTTAGAATCACCACTTCACACAAGTACTTAAATAAATCATACCTAATTCAGAGTACACACATAGTCCGACTACGGATGAAGCCAAAAGAAAAGAAGATAACCCCAAATGCTAGATCCCCGATCGTCCCAACTGGGCTCCACTACTGATCAACATGAAATGAAACATAGCAACGACCAAGATCTTCGTTGAGCTCCCATCTAAGCTCAATTGCAACACCTGCACTGGTATCATCGGCACCTACAACTGTTGTGATAGCATCTGGTGAGTCACGAGGACTCAGTAATCTCAAAACCCGCGAGATCAAGACTATTTAAGCTTATGGGTAGGAAGTGGTAATGAGGTGGAGTTGCAGCAAGCACTAAGCAAATATGCTGGCTAACATACGCAAATAAGAGCGAGAAGAGAAGCAACAGAACGGTCGAGAAGCTAGAAGTGATCAAGAAGTGATCCTGAAACTACTTACACACAATCATAACACAAAGACCGTGTTCACTTCCCGGACTCCGCCAAAAAGAGACCATGACGGCTACACACGCGGTTGATGCATTTTAATTAAGTCAAGTGTCAAGTTCTCTACAACCGGACATTTACAAATTCCCATCTGCCACATAACCGCGGGCACGACTTTCGAAAGTTTATACCCTGCATTGGTGTCCCAACTTAGCCCATCACAAGCTCTCACGATCAACGAAGGATATTCCTTCTCCCAGGAAGACCCGATCAGTCTTAGAATCCCGGTTACAAGACATTTTGACAATGGTAAACCAAGACCAGCAAGACCGCCCGGATGTGCCGACAAATCCCGATAGGAGCTGCACATATCTCGTTCTCGGGGCACACCGGATGAACACTACATACAACTAAAACCAACCCTCAAGTTTCCCCGAGGTGGCGCTGCAAGTGGCTCTAGTTCGGACCAACACTCAGAGGAGCACTGGCCCG
>NC_041381.1:464560801-464569603 GCF_002162155.2 Triticum dicoccoides
GGGGGGGGTAAAATAAAGATGACCCCCAGGCTCCGGAAACCCAAGGGAAAAAGGCTTAGGTAGGCAAATGGTAACCAAGGTTGGGCCTTGCTGGAGGAGTTTTATTCAAAGCGAACTGTCAAGGGGGTCCCATAAATCACCCAACCGCGTAAGGAACGCAAAATCAAGGAACATAACACCAGTATGACGGAAACTAGGGCGGAAAGAGTGGAACAAAACACCAGGCATAAGGTCGAGCCTTCCACCCTTTACCAAGTATATAGATGCATGAATTAAATAAGAGATATTGTGATATCCCAACATAATCATGTTCCAACATGGAGCAATCTTCAACTTCACCTGCAACTAACAACGCTATAAGAGGGGCTGAGCAAAAGCGGTAACTTAGCCAAACAATGGTTTGCTAGGAAGGTGGGTTAGAGGCTTGACATGGCAATATGGGAGGCATGGTAAACAAGTGATAGGTAGCGCAGCATAGTGACAGAACAAAGCAACTAGCAAGCAAAGATAGAAGTGATATCGAGGGTAATGGTCATCTTGCCTGAAATTCCGCTAGGAAGAAGAACGAGTCCATGAGGAAGACAAACGGACGTAGTCGAACAAATCCTGACAACTCCGGAACGAAACCGAAGCTACCGAGAGAAGCAAACCGGAAAGAAGCAAACAAGATGGTAAACAACCATCACATAAGCATGGCATGATGCACAATCAAGTATGATGCATGTCCGGTTTAATGAGGCATGGCATGGCAAAGTGCAACAAACAATACTACAAGTTAAGTGGAGCTCAATATGCAACAAGTTGCATATTGATGAAACACCACATGCAAGTATTTAGTTTGCTCTCGTTTAGGTACACAAAAATATTAAATGTTGTTAAACATGGCAAGAGATGAAACATATGAAAACTACCTATCTAGGCAAGTTTAAATGAGTCCGGAACAACAAACAACAATTCCGAAAAATCCTCATGTCCATATTTCGAATTTGGTATTGTTCTGCCCTAAAACATATTTTATTGTTGTTAAACAGGAAAATAAATTGCACCATGTTAAACTAGGCATTTTTTCACCCCATTTACATATAAAGTTTATTTAAAACCGAGCTACGGTTATTTAGTTATGAAATAAATCATTTTAACATGGCATTTGAGCAACTTTAAACAAACATCATTTTAAACATTTTAAACATGGATGAAATTTGGATATTATGAATCTGATGAAATTCTAAGCATTTTACATATATAAATTATTTACATATGATGCATGGTTAATTAGTTATTAGGTGCATGAACACTAGGGGTTTTCTGTAAAACAAACAACTCTGGAAATTAGACAAATTCGCATAACTAAAGAAAAAACATGAATGGGCCGCAAGAGAGGCTTGCCCAATAGTGCACAGGGGCGGGGGCTGCTCACCAGGCCTCATGGGCCGGTCGGTGGAGGAGGCCGGGCAGGCCAGATCGGGCTTGGCTTGGCGCGGGATGCGGCCCATGCTCGCTGGGGCATGGGACGTGGCCGAGGATGGAGTCAACGTGGGCGAGGCGCTGTCCTGTCGCTCGAAGCAGAGGCAACGGCGATGGCTGGCAACGGCGATGGATAGGCGGGGAAGCGGACTTGCAGGCGAAGCAGAGGAGGCCGGCGAAGCAGGGGCGGCGAGGTCTTGGGCGTCCGGATCCACCGGACCGAGACGAGGCAAGGGGCGCCATGGATGTGGGCGATGCTGCTCCTTCCTATTCAACAGGGAAGGGGAGAGCAGGGGAGGTCAGAGAGGGCAAGAGAAAGAGAGAGAGACGGGGACGCGCGACGGCGGGGTCTCACCGGCGAGGTCCGGCATGGGACGGTGCGGACTGGAGGCCATGTGGACTCGGAGTGGCTAGGCTATGGTCGATGGAAGCCGGACTTGGTGAGAGCTCCCGGCCACGAGGCGTGATGCAGGGGAGGCAGACGAGGTCCCATACGGGCGACGGTGATGCAACAGGAACTCGCCGGCGTTAAGGATGATGGCCAGGCGTGACGCGAAGCACCAAGGGGCGGCCATGACGTCTCCAGACAGAGAGTAACAGGAGAGGGTGAGTGGCGAGGAGAGACCACAGAGGGAGGAGGACGACGAAGGCAGAGAAACCACATGAGGAGGAGAAGGGCATCGGGGCTTATCTCGTGGTCTCCTACTCGCCGGAGACGCGGGAACTACTGCTGCTTGCAAGGGTGCCCGTGTGAAAGCACAAGTGCTCCCTGGGTGGTTTTGGTAATTAATGTCAACATATCTCTTGTTGGACTAACACTTTTACCTAGTATATTTTAGACAAGTTCAACAATGGAGTGGCAGGGACTAAAGGATGTGGAACCCCTTCAAGATGCTAAGGACAAAGGATTGGCTCAAGCTCCTAGGTAAAGACTCTGTATTTTCTATTTTAGTGAACCAAGATCACATTGAGTCTATAGGAAAAGCCAATACTATCAAGAGGGGATGAGGTGTTGCTTAATGGCTTGCTTGCTCAAAGTGCTTAGTGATATGCTCCAAAGCCCTCAACTACTTTCTCACATCCACATATGTCCTAAACCAAAAGTCTAACTCGGCCCCACCGATTCTTTCTATCCGGCGCCACCGAGTTCAGATGTCATAGCCACTGCCACAAACCCTAGGCAAATCGGTCTCACCGATAGGGATCTTGGTCTCACCAAGATGGGATTGTAATCTCTCTGTGTATGTCCATTGCCAAAACCGGTCTCACCGAGTTTGAGCAATCGGTACTACCGATATTACAATGCAAACTCTCTGGTTAACTTATTACCAAAATCGGTCCCACCAAGTTTGAGTAATCGGTCCCACCGAGTTTGCCTGACCAACTCTCTAGTTAACTTATTACCAAAATCGGTCTCACCGAGTTTGTGTAATCGGTCTCACCGAGATTACGTTATGCCCTAACCCTAACCATATTGGTCCCACCGAGTTGCATGTCGGTCCCACCGAAAACCCTAACGGTCACATTATTTACTAAATCGGTCTGACCGAGTTTGTTGATTCGGTCCCACCGAGATTGGTAAATTGTGTGTAACGGTTAGATTTTGTGTGGAGGCTATATATACCCCTCCACCTCCTCTTCATTCGTGGAGAGAGCCATCAGAACAAACCTACACTTCCGACTTACCATTTCTAAGAGAGAACCACCTACTCATGTGTTGAGGCCAAGATATTCCATTCCTACCATATGAATCTTGATCTCTAGCCTTCCCCAAGTTGCTTTCCACTCAAATCTTCTTTCCAACAGATCCAAATCCTGTGAGAGAGAGTTGAGTGTTGGGGAGACTATCATTTGAAGCACAAGATCAAGGAGTTCATCATTAACACACCATTTTTTACTTCTTGGAGAGTGGTGTCTCCTAGATTGGCTAGGTGTCACTTGGGAGCCTCCGACAAGATTGTGGAGTTGAACCAAGGAGTTTGTAAGGGCAAGGAGATCGACTACTTCGTGAAGATCTACCGCTAGTGAGGCAAGTCCTTCATGGGTGACGGCCATGGTGGGATAGACAAGGTTGCTTCTTCGTGGACCCTTCGTGGGTGGAGCCCTCCGTGGACTCACGCAACTATTACCCTTCGTGGGTTGAAGTCTCCATCAACGTGGATGTACGATAGCACCACCTATCGGAACCACGGCTCAAAAATCACCGTGTCTCCAAATTGCGTTTGAAATCTCCAAACCCTTCCCTTTACATTCTTGCAAGTTGCATGCTTTACTTTCCGATGCTCATATACTCTTTGCATGCTTGCTTGAATTGTGTGAAGATTGCTTGACTTGTGCTAAGATAGCTAAAATCTGCCAAAGACTAAAATTGGGAAAAGGCATAGTTTTTAATTGGTCAGGTAGTCTAATCACCCCCCCTCTAGACTTACTTCTCGGATCCTATAAGTGGTATCAGAGCTTGGTCTCCATTGCTTTGGTTTAATCACCATTGGAGGAAGATGGATGAGTCTACTTTGGGGAGTCTTAGACATAGAGTGCCTATACTTGATGGAGAATATTTTCATGAGTGGAAAAATGAGATGATTGTAATTTTCAAACAATATCATTTGAACAAGTACATTTCTAGTCCTTGTGCACCTCATGTTGATCCTATGCATCCTACACTTGATGAGTCGATTGACATGATTAGGAATGTTAGAACTGTTAATATTATCACTATAGGCTTGCCTAGAAACTTGGTTGGAAAACTGCCTACTCTTGAGTGTGCCTACACCATATAGAAATTTCTTGAGGAACTATTTCCTAATTATTCTTTGAAAAATCTGGATGAAATTCTTCATAAGTCTATTGCCTTGAGTTAGATGAATTCCAATGATCCTATGTTTGGTAATTGTCTATTTGAACTTACAAATCTTATGCGTGCCAAAGGCAACGTTGGAATTATTAGCGATATTATTTCCGAAGCTACTAGACTTCATAGAGGAGATTATTGTCAAACTCATACTAATGAATCACCCTCACTAGGAATTGATCCACCACATGACAATGTTGAACATTGATACTATGATGAGGATGACTTTGATCTTGATAATGCAATGAGACACTTTGGTCTTATGGAAAATCTTCAGGGATATATGGCAGGAGGAAAGGAATGGGTTCTCGATAGTGGATGTACCAATCACATGACCGGAGATAAAGACATGTTTCATGAGCTTGCTGAAAATGATGGTCCTCGAAAGTATGTCACTTCCGGTGACAACTCAAAGGGTAAGGTGGTTTGCCTCGGTAAGGTGGCCATCTCACATGATAGCTCCATTCAAAATGTTATGCTCGTTGAATCTCTTGGCTACAACTTACTTTCAGTATCTAGACTTGCTGATTTTGGTTTCAATGTCCTATTTACTAAAGTAGATTGCCAAGTGTTTCGTAGATACAATCATAAAATGGTCTTTACCGGTATACGTAGAGGTGATCTTTACATTGTTGATTTCACTAAAAAGGCTCAACCTAGAACTTGCTTCATTGCTAAATACTCTAAAGGTTGGTTATGGCATAGACGACTAGGTCACGTTGGCATGAGAAACCTTGACAAGATTATTAACGGGAATCATATCCTTGGTGTTAACAATGTCAGATTTGATAAGGATAGACTTTGCAGTGCTTGTCAAGCATGTAAACAGGTTGGAGGAAGGCATCCCGTGAAGAACATCATGACCACAAGGAGGCCACTTGAGCTACTTCACATGGATCTCTTTGGTCCCAACGCTTACAAAAGTCTCGGTGGAAATTCTTTTGGTCTAGTTATAGTTGATGATTTTTCAAGATTTACGTGGGTGTTCTTTCTCGATGACAAATCGTAGGTCCAAAAGATCTTCAAAAACTTCGCCAGGAAGGCTCAAAATCAGTTTGAAGTGAAGATCAAGAAGGTTCGCAGCGACAACGGAACAGAGTTCAAGAACACAAATGTGGACACCTTTCTTGATGAGGAAGGGATTTCACATGAGTTCTCGGCTATGTACACACCTCAACAAAATGGAGTTGTTGAGAGGAAGAACCGGACGCTCATCGAGATGGCAAGAATGATGCTTGATGAGTACAAGACGCTGAAGCACTTTTGGGCAGAAGCGGTTGAGACAACTTGTCATGCAACAAATCGCTTGTATCTTCATAAGCTACTCGGCAAGACGGCATATGAGCTCCTCACCGGTAACAAACCCCAAGTTGGATACTTTCGAGTATTCGGCTCAAAGTGCTACATTCTTGATAACCATCGTCGTTCTAAATTCGCTCCTAAGTCTCATGAAGGTTTCCTACTTGGTTATGGCTCAAACTCTCACACATACCGTGTCTACAACAATTTCACCTGAAAGGTTGAAGAGACGGTAGATGTGAAGTTTGATGAATCTAACGGCTCGCAAGTAGAGCAATTGCCAATTGATGTAGGAGACAAAGACCCCTCAGAAGCAATCCAAGACTTGTCTATTGGCAAGATTCGTCCAACGGAGGTGAAGGAGAGTACCTCGTCCGTCCAAGTGGAAACTTCCACCTCACAACAAGGTGAACCAAGGGTTGATACGGAAGCATCCACAAGTGGGACACACCAAGATGAATAAAACAAGGAAGTACATCTGTGACGCCCCCGATTCAATCGTACACTAATCATGCACGCAAATGTGTACGATCAAGATCAGGGACTCACGGGAAGATATCACAACACAACTCTACAAATAAAATAAGTCATACAAGCATCATAATACAAGCCAGGGGCCTCGAGGGCTCGAATACAAGTGCTCGATCATAGACGAGTCAGCGGAAGCAACCATATCTGAGTACAGACATAAGTTAAACAAGTTGCCATAAGATGGCTAGCACAAACTGAGATACAGATCGAAAGAGGCGCAGGCCTCCTGCCTGGGATCCTCCTAACTACTCCTGGTCGTCGTCGTCAGCCTGCACGTAGTAGTAGGCACCTCCAATGTAGTAGTCGTCGTCGATGCTGGCTCCTGGCTCCTGGACTCCAGCATCTGGTTGCGACAACCAGAAAGAAAGGAAAGGGGAAAAAGGGGGGAGAAAGCAACCGTGAGTACTCATCCAAAGTACTCGCAAGCAAGGAACTACACTACATATGCATGGGTATATGTGTAAGGAGGCCATATCAGTGGACTGAACTGCAGAATGCCAGAATAAGAGGGGGATAGCTAATCCTGTCGAAGACTACGCTTCTGGCAGCCTCCGTCTTGCAGCATGTAGAAGAGAGTAGATTGAAGTCCTCCAAGTAGCATCTCCAAGTAGCATATCCAGGTAGCATCTCCAGTAGCATCGCATAGCATAATCCTACCCGGCGATCCTCTCCTCGTCGCCCTGTAGAAAAGCGATCGCCGGGTTGTCTGTGGAACTTGGAAGGGTGTGTTTTATTAAGTATCCGGTTCTAGTTGTCATAAGGTCAAGGTACAACTCCAAGTCGTCCTGTTACCGAAGATCACAGCTATTCGAATAGATTAACTTCCCTGCAGGGGTGCACCACATAGCCCAACACGCTCGATCCCATTTGGCCGAACACACTTTCCTGGGTCATGCCCGGCCTCGGAAGATCAACACGTCGCAGCCCCACCTAGGCACAACAGAGAGGCCAGCACGCCGGTCTAAACCTAAGCGCGCAGGGGTCTGGGCCCATCGCCCTGAGCACACCTGCACGTTGCGTGGGCGGCCGAAAGCAGACCTAGCCTAGTGGCGTTCCAGTCCAATTCGGCGTGCGCCGCTCCGTCGCTGACGTCTGAAGTGTTTCGGCTGATACCACGACGTCGGGATACCCATAACTACTCCCACGTAGATGGTTAGTGCGTATAGGCTCGTAGCCGACTCAGATCAAATACCAAGATCTCGTTAAGCGTGTTAAGTATCCGCGAACGCCGAACAGGGCCAGGCCCACCTGCCTCCTAGGTGGTCTCAACCTGCCCTGTCGCTTCGCCACAAAGTAACAGTCGAGGGCCGTCGGGAACCCAGGCCCACCTCTACCGGGATGGAGCCACCTGTCCTTTCAGCCCCCTGATCAGAATCACTTGCGGGTACTCTTCGAGCTGACCCGACTTTAGTCACCATCTGTATAGTATGTATGTATGTATAGTATATACCCGTGATCACCTCACGAGTGATCACGGCCCAATAGTATAGCAAGGCAGACCGACAAGAATGTAGGGCCAATGATGATAAACTAGCATCCTATACTAAGCATTTAGGATTGCAGGTAAGGTATCAATAGGTGTAGCAACAATGTCAGGCTATGCATCAGAATAGGATCAACGGAAAGCAGTAACAGGCTAAACTACTCTAATGCAAGCAGTATAGAAGAGAATAGGCGATATCTGGTGATCAAGGGGGGGGGGGGCTTGCCTGGTTGCTCTGGCAAGAGAGAGGGGTCGTCAACTCCGTAGTCGAACTGGTCAGCAGCAGCGTCGGTCTCGTAGTCTACCGGAGAGAAGAGGGGGAAGAAATAATGAATACAGAGCAAACAAAGCATCACAAAATATAACAAGGCAATACGCGGTGTTCGGTGTGCCCTAACGCGGTAGTAGGTGATACCGGTGAAGGGGGAAAAACATCCGGGAAAATATTCCCGGGGTTCCGTGTTTTCGGGCAGATGAGCCAGAGGGGGAAAGTTGCGAGTTCGATAGGTTAGGGGGGTGTGGCGGACGAACGGGTTGCCTATCCGGAATCGTCTCGTCGTTCTGAGCAACTTTCATGTAGAAAGTATTTTAATCCGAGTTACGGATTAAAAGATATGATTTTCTAAAGATTTTATTAATTTCTGGAATTTAATTAATTAATTAATTAATTCAAAAAATGGATTTGTGACGTCAGCATGATGTCATGCTGACGTCATCAGTCAACGGAGTTGACTTGGTCAACCTGACATGTGGGTCCAGTGGGACCCACCTGTCATCCTCTATTTAGGTTAATTAGGGTTTAGGTTAATCTAATTACAGTTTAATTAAACTTAACTAGTTAATTAATTTAATTAAACCAGATTAATTAACTTAATTAATTACTTAATTAATTAATTATTTAATTAATTAATAATTTTATTAAATCATTTTTAATTTTATTAATTATATTTATTGTTTTTATTTATTTTATTATTTATTTATTATTATATATATTATTATTTTTTTATTTTTTTTTATGTTCTGGGGCGGGGCCCCCCGTTCAGTGGCACAGAGGCCATTCAGGGCGCGGGCGACGGGTAACGGGCGCGCCCCGTTCGGGCGCACGCCCAGGGGCATGCGGGCGTGGGCGGCGGACCTGGCAGGTCGCCAGGCCGGTGTGGGCGACGCCAGCACG
>NC_041381.1:464570489-464578036 GCF_002162155.2 Triticum dicoccoides
GGGCGCAGGAGAGAGCGGGAGGGGCGGCGTCGGCGTCGGGCCCGATCCCGATTGGATCGGGGGGAGAGGGAGAAAGCGAGTGGGGGGGGAGGGCGAGTGGGTGGCTAGGGTTTGACCAGGGGTGGGGGTTATGGGAGTGAGGGGTGTGGCCGGTTGGGCTGGTGGCCGAACGGGCCGGCCTGCTGGGCCGAAGCCCAGTGGGGGGGGCTTTCTCTCTTTTCCCTTTTTTTGTTTGTTTTCTGTTTTCTTTTATTATTTCTTTCCTTCTTTATTCTAGTTGCATTTTAATTTAGTAAAATATGCACTTAGTATTTCAACTTAGTCCATAGTCACACAAAAAAATCTAGACCCCAAATAACTTAGTTTGACATTTTATTAATTATAAAAGGTATTTAATTAATTGTTTTGCTACTGTTTTATTTATCTCATTGTATTTAAACTTTTATAAATGTGCGGTTTTCCCATCATAATTATCTATGCAATATTTGGTTCACTCCGAACATTTTAGTTTTAATATTTGAAAACTTTTATCGTTTGCCTATTTTTTGAATTTGAATTTGAATTGGTTTCGAACTAACTCGAGATTAGCAACTATAAACGAGGTGACGTGGCATCATTAGCAGAGGGTCACTGTAGCTTAATTACCCGGGTGTCACAATTCTCCTCCACTACAAGAAATCTCGTCCCGAGATTTAAGCGGTGGAGTAAGGGGCGAAGGTGTTGGTAGCGAAAAAACTAACGAGTCTCCTCGGTCTTGGCTGCCCTTTCGAAGAGGTTGATCCCTTTCGTTGAAGTCTTCATTTCACTGCTTCAAGTCACCATGATCAATTTGTCATCCTTTCTTCGGGATCTCCATCGTACTTACGAATGGGTAAGGGGCAGCTCTACAACGATAGGATGTTACAAGGGAAAATCTTTTAGGGGTTACCCAAGTATGAACATACGAGTATCTCTCGAGTTGAACAAATGAAACACATCGAGAGCAAAGTAAGACGGTGCAATAAGAAGTTTCAAGCGGATAGGCAATCGTTCATTGCCTGAAACAGAGTGTGAATGGGGTTCAGGGCAACGGGAATAAGTATTGTGTCCGATACCAGAATTGATCACTAGGAAGGTGGCTCGCAAATTACATACGAAGTTAAGCTCTAGGAATAACTTTGGTAACAGGGTGTATAGGAGAGTCAGGTTTCGATTCAGTGGACCTGTGGGTTACGGGCCCACCATGTGGGTTAAAAATAGGAGCGGTGACATCTCGCACGGTCACAATAGCAAGGCATGTCAGAGGGTAGCCTATCAGTTATGTCGACATAATGTCGGTACCAGGGGCGAGGGACGAATAGAACCATTTTCCTGCTCGTTGAACGAGGCGGACCAATAGGCAGAGTTCTCGTCCATCGGTGGTGACCGGAATGCTATCGACAATTTCAACAGGGCCTTACTGACAGAGTTGTACACCGAGGTGTTTACATAAGCAGGAGATTAATACTGCTTAGATTATATAGACCTCAAGAAAGGTTAAACCAACCAATGGAAAGGAAAATAAGATTATCAGATTAAACAGAACAATGAAAAGGAAAATGTGTTTAAACACATATATCAGGGGGTATATCCTTCCCAAGGGCAAGCAACGCATGATATTCATGACGGGATATAGCGTAGAAAACCCCTTTAGGAAAGGGAAGAGAAATTTTCATGACATTACCCATTCAACGGTGTTTGGATAATTGGGCAGGAAACATTTAACATTGGGTTTCAAATGTTCTTGTTGAAAATTGGAGTACCATAGACATGCTTCGAGATAGCATTGACATGGTCTTCATGTGAAGATCAGACTCTGGAAACACGAAGGATCCATCAGGAACAACTTGTAGAATAAGTCTTACAATTTCCTCATGGGTGAATGGATAACCTTGCTGAAAAGGAATCTATAATGATAGGTCCTCCAGCCGGGGGGGGGGGGTGCTAGGCATGACATCATGTTACTGGGTCATCAAAGGATCAATATCATAACTCTTGGAAAGTTGTCCTAACCATCATATCTGACGGAGATTCAGGTATGATTGGTGTCAGGATACCTCAGGCTCAGGATGCCTGAGAAGAAAGGTGCAACACCAATTGACGGGATGACACTGAAAGATTCTCGGGAAATGAACTATGAAGTGACTTCCGTTAACAAGAGTTCATCATTAACCCAAGGAGAGGACAAGGAGGTGTCTGGTGAACTCAACGGCAATTCACCGAGATTCCCAAAAGATGGATTTCCACCATTAAGTGAACAATGAGATAACATTTGTCAGATCAAATGATATAGGGAAGTATGCTCGAGGAAAACATACACAATTAAACATTGGTTGAAAGGTGCGCCCGAAATATGGGTTGGGTTGCACGACCAATGTCAGAATGGTGATTCAATTAGCGAAGGACTTAGAATGAACTATCGCCCATTCACTTCAAAGCAATAGGGTTGCTAGAAGTTTTGAATTCACACGTCATAGCTCCATTGTCGGTATTCCGGTTGAAAACAATACGGGGACCAAGGAATGAACGAAGATGGCAAGTAGTATTATGATATCAAGAATTATTAAGAGGTGGTGAAATTCTCACCACATTCTTGACAAAAAGAGATGGTAATACTTCCGAGGTAAGGAAGATCAATTGCTGGGTAGCAGGGATCTCAAGGTTTACACAAAACACGAATAAGTTGTGTTGGACGGAAGGCAATAAAGTGGTCGATGAGAACATGAATCATCGAGGGGCAAGGATGGTATTACCCATCTTGAATTCATTTGAATTCCTGGAAGATCTCATAAGGTTGATGATGATCACGATACAATTGTCGAGAGATTTCATGCAGATGTAATCAATCAGCGACGACATCAAGTCAAAGGAATGGTGAAGCAAGAGGTTATTGGATCCATAGTTACGACACAAACTCGAACTCAAGCTTGTTGTTTAAGGTGAAAGGGTATGACGAGGAAAATCGACGTAAGCTTAGCTATCGTCGCAAATTGGTGCTCCGAGAATAAGGGCCGGGTTGCACAGTTAAGATCATCACGACAATGATATAGCCAAACAGGCTAGGAATGGCGTGATCGGGTACAAACTCGTACTTATAGAAGCTTACTGAAGAGTTATTGAACCGTAGAGCGGACTCGGTTCAGTTATCGGTGTCTTTGAGTGTTTAATAACTCAGAGCCCGTGAAAAATTGGAATCAGTGGGAAGGTAGCACTTGATGAAGAACTCATAAGAAGTTATGCAGTTCTAAGATAATCTCGAGATACCAGGGGGGTAATACTCGATGACAGATCAAAGTAGAGGTTGGACCGGGGTATTGCTCTACAGAAGACAAGTGCTAAAACTTGCACGAGAAATGGTATTTAAAGGAGAACATGGTCAGAACCACGATTGCAGAAGGCCAGATCCTAGATATAAGATGAACTTATACCAAAGGAATAATTCATTTAAGAGAAGCTTTAATGATAAGATCTACATCGTGTCCATGGGCATGAACACAAGTTCAAGGTCGACTCCCACTTCTCCAATGCATAACCTTTCATTCACTTCTCACGTTCGATGAAGTTGCAGTGTTGAAATTTTATCTGGTGAAGCACCAGAAGAGTATGACTCGTGAAAACTTCCGAGTTCACACCTATTAAGGAAGGCATAGGTTCAACCCATTAGGGCATCTTAGAATCATATACGAAATCTTCAGAAGTAATTAACTCAAGCCCAAAGGCAGAGCATGGTTGAGAAAGCAGAGGATACAATCTACCAAAGGCATTATGTATCAGAGGAAAGGCTCACAAGGTTATTGAATATGAAGGGCGTTGTCAGATAAAATCCAACAAAGGATCTGGTGGTCCACAAGGGATCTGACGTGAGCATCGGTACTCAACTAGAGGAAGAAGATTGCAAGGAGATCAGATTATAGAAACAACTGACTAACTCAATTGTCAAATGCAAAGGGATTACGATTTCCAAATCAAGGGATCAGAAGCAATGCTCTGAGTAGGGATGGATAAGTCGAATAGCCTTAGGGTACAATCAATGACAATTGGATTGGTCGAGAACCAATTCCAGTTAAAAGAATGGCAGCTTAGCCGGAGAAGTAATTTATAAGGATCAATGATGATTGCGTGCATTCGCAAACATATTGAGTCAACAGACTCAAAATGATAATGCCAAGGAATGTCATTAAGACTACGAGACTTATGGGATTAACCATAATGCGAGCAGACAAGAATCTCAAGAGCCAAAGGCTCCAGAGGATTTTCGGAAGATCGAATAGTATTTTGAAGACTTTTGTGAAACTCATGAACAACTGGGGGTGAGCGGATACTCGACAAGTGCGAGGATTTATTTGAAGGGGTATTCGTGTGGCAAAGAACTGCTAGGCAGTAGGCACAACGTATTCTCGGAACAATAGAGAAAACTTCGGGGTATCTTGTAATAACAAGATCAATGGGGGAGGATCGTATGAATGGCAAGTGTAAGTAGTTATCCATAAGGGTTTATCGGTGGTCGAGAATTGCAAAAGCAACGGGCACAAGGTCTCGAGAGAAAATTGGAGAGTATCTTTGAAATCTTCTGGTGCAGCAGGCGGTCATCGGTAACAAATGGCTCTCCGGGAGAAAGTACTTGCGAGAACCTATAGTTAGTTTTGTTTTTAGCAAAATCATTTAACCCGAATAGAAGAGAGCTCAGACTCCCAGAGTAAAGATCGAGGAGTAAAAGATCCTAATACCACCCAATGGCGACGTGGGCCCATGGGCCACACAGCCAAGTTAGTAAAAGTTTTGTAAAGTCTAGACTCGACTTCGGCCAAGGAGTGTGGAAGGGGATTCCTACAGGCAGTCGGCTCTGATACCAACTTGTGACGCCCCCGATTCAATCGTACACTAATCATGCACGCAAATGTGTACGATCAAGATCAGGGACTCACGGGAAGATATCACAACACAACTCTACAAATAAAATAAGTCATACAAGCATCATAATACAAGCCAGGGGCCTCGAGGGCTCGAATACAAGTGCTCGATCATAGACGAGTCAGCGGAAGCAACCATATCTGAGTACAGACATAAGTTAAACAAGTTGCCATAAGATGGCTAGCACAAACTGAGATACAGATCGAAAGAGGCGCAGGCCTCCTGCCTGGGATCCTCCTAACTACTCCTGGTCGTCGTCGTCAGCCTGCACGTAGTAGTAGGCACCTCCAATGTAGTAGTCGTCGTCGACGCTGGCTCCTGGCTCCTGGACTCCAGCATCTGGTTGCGACAACCAGAAAGAAAGGAAAGGGGAAAAAGGGGGGAGAAAGCAACCATGAGTACTCATCCAAAGTACTCGCAAGCAAGGAACTACACTACATATGCATGGGTATATGTGTAAGGAGGCCATATCGGTGGACTGAACTGCAGAATGCCAGAATAAGAGGGGGATAGCTAATCCTGTCGAAGACTACGCTTCTGGCGGCCTCCGTCTTGCAGCATGTAGAAGAGAGTAGATTGAAGTCCTCCAAGTAGCATCTCCAAGTAGCATATCCAGGTAGCATCTCCAGTAGCATCGCATAGCATAATCCTACCCGGCGATCCTCTCCTCGTCGCCCTGTAGAAAAGCGATCGCCGGGTTGTCTGTGGAACTTGGAAGGGTGTGTTTTATTAAGTATCCGGTTCTAGTTGTCATAAGGTCAAGGTACAACTCCAAGTCGTCCTGTTACCGAAGATCACGGCTATTCGAATAGATTAACTTCCCTGCAGGGGTGCACCACATAGCCCAACACGCTCGATCCCATTTGGCCGGACACACTTTCCTGGGTCATGCCCGGCCTCGGAAGATCAACACGTCGCAGCCCCACCTAGGCACAACAGAGAGGCCAGCATGCCGGTCTAAACCTAAGCGCGCAGGGGTCTGGGCCCATCGCCCTGAGCACACCTGCACGTTGCGTGGGCGGCCGAAAGCAGACCTAGCCTAGTGGCGTTCCAGTCCAATTCGGCGCGCGCCGCTCCGTCGCTGACGTCTGAAGTGTTTCGGCTGATACCACGACGTCGGGATACCCATAACTACTCCCACGTAGATGGTTAGTGCGTATAGGCTCGTAGCCGACTCAGATCAAATACCAAGATCTCGTTAAGCGTGTTAAGTATCCGCGAACGCCGAACAGGGCCAGGCCCACCTGTCTCCTAGGTGGTCTCAACCTGCCCTGTCGCTTCGCCACAAAGTAACAGTCGAGGGCCGTCGGGAACCCAGGCCCACCTCTACCGGGATGGATCCACCTGTCCTTTTAGCCCCCTCATTAGAATCACTTGCGGGTACTCTTCGAGCTGACCCGACTTTAGTCACCATCTGTATAGTATGTATGTATGTATAGTATATACCCGTGATCACCTCCCGAGTGATCACGGCCCAATAGTATAGCAAGGCAGACCGACAAGAATGTAGGGCCAATGATGATAAACTAGCATCCTATACTAAGCATTTAGGATTGCAGGTAAGGTATCAACAAGTGTAGCAACAATGTCAGGCTATGCATCAGAATAGGATCAACGGAAAGCAGTAACAGGCTACACTACTCTAATGCAAGCAGTATAGAAGAGAATAGGCGATATCTGGTGATCAAGGGGGGGGGCTTGCCTGGTTGCTCTGGCAAGAGAGAGGGGTCGTCAACTCCGTAGTCGAACTGGTCAGCAGCAGCGTCGGTCTAGTAGTCTACCGGAGAGAAGAGGGGGAAGAAATAATGAATACAGAGCAAACAAAGCATCACAAAATATAACAAGGCAATACGCGGTGTTCGGTGTGCCCTAACGCGGTAGTAGGTGATACCGGTGAAGGGGGAAAAACATCCGGGAAAATATTCCCGGGGTTCCGTGTTTTTGGGCAGATGAGCCGGAGGGGGAAAGTTGCGAGTTCGATAGGTTAGGGGGGTGTGGCGGACGAACGGGTTGCGTATCCGGAATCGTCTCGTCGTTCTGAGCAACTTTCATGTAGAAAGTATTTTAATCCGAGTTACGGATTAAAAGATATGATTTTCTAAAGATTTTATTAATTTCTGGAATTTAATTAATTAATTAATTAATTCAAAAAATGGATTTATGACATCAGCATGATGTCATGCTGACGTCATCAGTCAACGGAGTTGACTTGGTCAACCTGACATGTGGGTCCAGTGGGACCCACCTGTCATCCTCTATTTAGGTTAATTAGGGTTTAGGTTAATCTAATTACAGTTTAATTAAACTTAACTAGTTAATTAATTTAATTAAACCAGATTAATTAACTTAATTAATTACTTAATTAATTAATTAATTAATTAATTAATAATTTTATTAAATCATTTTTTATTTTATTAATTATATTTATTGTTTTTATTTATTTTATTATTTATTTATTATTATATATATTATTATTATTATTATTTTTATGTTCTGGGGCGGGGCCCCCCGTTCAGTGGCACAGAGGCCATTCAGGGCGCGGGCGACGGGTAACGGGCGCGCCCCGTTCGGGCGCACGCCCAGGGGCATGCGGGCGTGGGCGGCGGACCTGGCAGGTC
>NC_041381.1:464578754-464629642 GCF_002162155.2 Triticum dicoccoides
CGGTTGAGGTGGCCGACGCGGTCCAGGCGGCGTGGGGCGCAGGGGAGAGCGGGAGGGGCGGCGTCGGCATCGGGCCCGATCCCGATTGGATCGGGGGGAGAGGGAGAAAGCGAGTGGGGGGAGGGCGAGTGGGTGGCTAGGGTTTGACCAGGGGTGGGGGTTATGGGAGTGAGGGGTGTGGCCGGTTGGGCTGGTGGCCGAACGGGCCGGCCTGCTGGGCCGAAGCCCAGTGGGGGGGGCTTTCTCTCTTTTCCCTTTTTTTGTTTGTTTTCTGTTTTCTTTTATTATTTCTTTCCTTCTTTATTCTAGTTGCATTTTAATTTAGTAAAATATGCACTTAGTATTTCAACTTAGTCCATAGTCACACAAAAAAATCTAGACCCCAAATAACTTAGTTTGACATTTTATTAATTATAAAAGGTATTTAATTAATTGTTTTGCTACTGTTTTATTTATCTCATTGTATTTAAACATTTTATAAATGTGCGGTTTTCCCATCATAATTATCTATGCAATATTTGGTTCACTCCGAACATTTTAGTTTTAATATTTGAAAACTTTTATCGTTTGCCTATTTTTTGAATTTGAATTTGAATTGGTTTCGAACTAACTCGAGATTAGCAACTATAAACGAGGTGACGTGGCATCATTAGCAGAGGGTCACTGTAGCTTAATTACCCGGGCGTCACAACATCAAGAACGTCAACAACCTCCTTCTCCACCACGACAAGAGAACGACAACGCCAATGATGAAGAAGGCCAAGAATAAGAAGATGTTCAACCAAGACCCAAGCAAAAGCTTTCACGAGTTCGATCAAGAATTGCTAAAGACCATCCCGTCGAGCAAATCTACAATGATATTCAAACCGGGAGAATCACTCGCTCTAAAACTTGTTTAGCTAACTTTTGTGAACAATATTCATTCATCTCTAGTATTGGACCAATGAAGGTCGAAGAAGCATTAGGAGATCTGGATTGGATAAATGCTATGCATGAAGAGCTACACAACTTTGAGAGAAATCAAGTTTGTACATTGGTTGAGAAGCCCGACAACAACCACAATATCATCGGTACCAAATGGGTGTTTCGCAACAAGCAAGATGAAGATGGACAAGTAGTTCGCAACAAAGCACGTCTCGTTGCCCAAGGTTACACACAAGTCGAAGGTATGGACTATGGTGAGACTTATGCTCCCGTTGCTAGACTTGAGTCCATTTGCATCTTACTTGCCTATGCTAATCACCATGATATCACCTTATACCAAATGGACATTAAAAGTGCTTCTCTAAATGGTGAAATAGAGGAGGAAGTTTATGTTAAACAACCTCCCGGCTTTATTAATCCTAAGAAACCCAATCATGTCTATAAACTTTGCAAAGCTCTTTATGGTCTTAAACAAGCTCCTAGAGCATGGTATAAATGCTTGACCAAGTTTCTTATTGAAAAAGGCTTTGAAATTGGAAAAATAGATTCTACTCTTTTCACTAAAAGGGTCAATGGAGAATTATTTGTATGCCAAATTTATGTTGATGATATTATATTTGGATCAACTAACCCTCATTTTAGTGAGAAGTTTGGAAAGCTAATGTCGGAGAAGTTTGAGATGTCAATGATGAGTGAACTCAAATTTTTTCTTGGGTTGCAAATCAAGCAAACTAAGGAAGGTACTTTTGTCTCTCAAATGAAGTACACTAAGGACTTATTCAAGAAGTTCAATATGCAAGAATGCAAAGGTATGTCTACACCCATGCCTACTAGTGGACATCTTGATTTGACCAAAGATGGTGAACCGGTTGATCAAAAGGTTTATCGCTCTATGATTGGTTCATTGTTATACCTTTGTGCTTCACGTCCCAATATTATGCTAAGTGTGTGCATGTGTGCAAGATATCAAGCTGCTCCTAAAGAATGGCATCTTAAGGCTGTGAAAAGGACAGTGAGATATTTAATTCATACACCAAATTTTGGCATTTGGTATCCTAAGAGGGCTTCTTTCGATCTTGTTGGCTACTCCGACTCGGACTATGCTGGAGACAAGGTTGATAGAAATTCCACTTCGGGTACTTGTCAATTCCTTGGTAGATCTCTTGTGTCTTGGTCTTCCAAGAAACAAGAGTCGGTATCCTTATCCACCGCCGAAGCGGAATACATTGCCGCTGGTTCATGCTGTGCTCAATTACTTTGGATGACCCAAACTCTTAAAGATTATGGGATATATGTGAAACATGTTCCATTGCTTTGTGACAATGAAAGTGCTATCAAAATTGCTCATAATCATGTGCAACATTCTCGAACTAAGCATATTGAAGTTCGTCATCATTTCATTCGAGATCATGTTGCTAAGGGTGACATTAAGCTTAAGCATGTTCGCACTGAAAAACAATCAGCGGATATTTTCACTAAACCTCTTTATGAGAAAGTGTTTTGTAGGTTGAGAGGAGAACTGAACATCATTGATGCTTCAAACTTGGAGTAGAAACTCCATTGGATACATGCAAGACATGAGCTTATGACTAATCCTAGATATTTCTCTTATGATGAAAATCTTATGTCTTGGATATATTTGCACGTTGCATGTTATCTAACCCATGTAGGTACTTGGTTGAATCAAATTCCATGAGATTGTAATCTACTCATATCTTGAGCAATCTCTACATAACCAAAACTCTACACAATGGTGGTTGAAGACAAGGAAGCACGGACTCATTCGAACATATCCTTTGAAAAATTCTGTGTTGAGTTTCATGATTGTCATTTGGACATACAAGTGCTCTTCCTTGCGAGAACTAACCCATGTAGGTAGATGAACTCAAAGTCCAAGTGGTGCTCCCAACTCTTGATGGGCTACATCAACCTTGAGCAACCCACACAAGTTCAACTACATGATTACGATCAACACCACCACCCAAGGTATGTTATTCCATCTTAGAGAAGCTTTACTCCAAGACATGAGTTAAAGCAACTCGACAAGATGTGAATACATCAAGATGCTTAAACGAAAAATGGTAACCCCATTTTGAGCTTAAACGATGAGTATGACCTATGATCCAGTGATCTCACTTGACTCCTAAGTTAATATACTCTAACATAGGTGACTCTGTCGCCGACCAATTCTAGATGAAGTTCTCTCGTGTTCTTTTCTGTGGTTTTGCATTTCCCTCATGCATGTTTGTTTCCCCTTTCAAAAAAAACTTCATCTAGATTTCTTTACAGTTTCTTCTTGTTTACTGTCTGTTTTGCAATTCCTGCATCCAATTCATTGCATATCATTCAGTTAATTCCTTGCAAATCCTTGTGAGATCTTACTAGTCTAGTGAGCTGAAGTGACAAGTGTTTTCTCTGCCATGAACTCGGTCCCACCGGTTTGTTAATTTCGGTCCAACCGAATCCTTTCGGTGCAACCGAATCATACCACTCGGTGCCACCAACTTCACAACAGGAAAAACATTTTGCCACTGATTCATCTTTACTTATGATCCAGCTCCACTCAATGAATCTTGTCCTCTACAAGCATCACATTTTTATCAGTGCTTTGTGCTGTGACTCAAGGACCAAACCCATTCACGACAAATTCCAGAAGGCCCTTCTTGGAAATTGATGTCAAAGGGGGAGAGAGAGATCACATCAAAGCTTATCACTTCCAAAGGGAGAGAGAGAGTATCACTTCCACAGGGGGAGAGAGAGATCTCCAGGGGGAGAGAATACTCAAGAAGAGAGTAATCCTCAAAGATCCCAGATGCTTGGTGTTCAAGAGGAGAGATGCCACATGTCTTCTTAAGGGGAAAGACATGTTCATATGTGCTTATTTTCATTAGCTCTGTTCATTTGTTTCTTTGAGCTCTAATTTTCTGTTCCCTATCTTATCCCAGTATCCTATGCTAGATCCAGGGGGAGCAAGACATCTAAGGGAAAGAAATCATTTAAATTCATTGCATATCTTTACCTTTGGGGACATGTCTAATCCAATGTGGTACTTGGTACTCACTCTCTACATGTCATCCCAGTCTTGGTATTCCTGTGGTTTGTTCTATTTGCTCTTGCTAGTAGGTGTATCTGTGTTGTCTAACCTTATTTTCACAGGTTCATTCCATCCTAAGCCAACTCAAGACCACAAGGTAAGTATATGCATCACAATCATGTGTATGAGGAATTCTTGCTGATGTACATACTGTTTGCAAGAAGGACTCATGAACATGAAAGATTTTTTATTATTCTTCACTCTGATGCATATGGCCAAGATACATGTAACACATTGCTTACTCTATCATGTTCATGCATTCACATGTTTCTATATTCCATATTCACATGATTGCATACATGTAGGGGGATCCTATGCTTGTTACATGTCTTTCCAAAGCTTTACTTGATATTATCTTTATCTTTATCTAAAGCTTTGATGTATATTGTCATCAATTACCAAAAAGGGGGAGATTGAAAGCACAAGTGCTCCCTGGGTGGTTTTGGTAATTAATGTCAACATATCTCTTGTTGGACTAACACTTTTACCTAGTATATTTCAGACAAGTTCAACAATGGAGTGGCATGGACTAAAGGATGTGGAACCCCTTCAAGATGCTAAGGACAAAGGATTGGCTCAAGCTCCTAGGTCAAGACTCTGCATTTTCTATTTTAGTGATCCAAGATCACATTGAGTCTATAGGAAAAGCCAATACTATCAAGAGGGGATGAGGTGTTGCTTAATGGCTTGCTTGCTCAAAGTGCTTAGTGATATGCTCCAAAGTCCTCAGCTACTTTCTCACATCCACATATGTCCTAAACCAAAAGTATAACTCGGCCCCACCGATTCTTTCTATCCGGCACCACCGAATTCAGATGTCATAGCCACTGCCACAAACCCTAGGCAAAACGGTCTCATCGATAGGGATTTCGGTCTCACCAAGATGGGATTGTAATCTCTCTGTGTATGTCCATTGCCAAAACCGGTAGTTTGAGCAATCGGTACTAACGAGATTATAATGCAAACTCTCTGGTTAACTTATTACCAAAATCGGTCCCACCGAGTTTGAGTAATCGGTCCCACCGAGTTTGCCTGACCAACTCTCTGGTAACTTATTATCAAAATCGGTCTCACCGAGTTTGTGTAATCGGTCTCACTGAGATTACATTATGCCCTAACCCTAACCATATCGGTCCCACCGAGTTGCATGTCGGTCCCACCGAAAACCCTAACGGTCACATTATTTACTAAATCAGTCTGACTGAGTTTGTTGATTCAGTCCCATCGAGATTGGTAAATTGTGTGTAACGGTTAGATTTTGTGTGGAGGCTATATATACCCCTCCACCTCCTCTTCATTCGTGGAGAGAGCCATCAGAACAAACCTACACTTCCAACTTACCATTTCTGAGAGAGAACCACCTACTCATGTGTTCAGGCCAAGATATTCCATTCCTACCATATGAATCTTGATCTCTGGCCTTCCCCAAGTTGCTTTCCACTCAAATCTTCTTTCCACTAGATCCAAATCCTGTGAGAGAGAGTTGAGTGTTGGGGAGACTATCATTTGAAGCACAAGATCAAGGAGTTCATCATCAACACACCATTTGTTACTTCTTGGAGAGTGGTGTCTCCTAGATTGGTGTCACTTGGGAGCCTCTGACAAGATTGTGGAGTTGAACCAAGGAGTTTGTAAGGGCAAGGAGATCGACTACTTTGTGAAGATCTACCGCTAGTGAGGCAAGTCCTTCATGGGCGACGACCATGGTGGGATAGACAAGGTTGCTTCTTCGTGGACCCTTCGTAGGTGGAGCCCTCCGTGGACTCGCGCAACCGTTACCCTTCGTGGGTTGAAGTCTCCATCAACGTGGATGTACGATAGCACCACCTATCGGAACCACGGCTCAAAAATCACCGTGTCTCCAAATTGCGTTTGAAATCTCCAAACCCTTCCCTTTACATTCTTGCAAGTTGCATGCTTTACTTTCCGCTGCTCATATACTCTTTTCATGCTTGCTTGAATTGTGTGAAGATTGCTTGACTTGTGCTAAGATAGCTAAAATCTGCCAAAGACTAAAATTGGGAAAAGGCATAGTTTTTAATTGGTCAAGTAGTCTAATCACCCCCCCCCCTCTAGACTTACTTCTTAGATCCTACACCGTGGCAGGGGCTTGAGGGAGCGCATGGTCGGGCTCCAGGAGGTGCTCGAAGCAGGGGATCCAGGGGTGCGGATCCCGTTGGAGCTCGAGGGCGAGGGCGCCGCAAGGCAGCTGATCTGGTTGGGCGGATCGGGAAGGATCCCGATGAGGATGTGGCTGGTTGGGCAGATCGGGAGGGATCCCAATGAGGATGTGGCTGGTTGGGCAGGTGGTTTGCTGAGAGGTGGAGGGCATCGGTTGGGCAGGGAAGAAATCAAGGAGGGACAAACTGGCAGCGGCGGAGGAGGAGGGATTTGGAGGATGGGACAACTCTCCTAGAAACTAGGGTTTGGACTGAGTAGGGGTTGGTCTATATATAGCAAAGTGGGTCTAGGTTTGGACCCTCTGATTTATATCGGACGATCGAGATAAAAAGGTTAAGGGAGATCAAATAATAAACCAAAGATATTACAAGGATGTTTGGAGATGATCCGAATCCAACGGTGATGACTGAACGGTTCGGGTTCGGGGCAGTTTCGGACACGCACACGAGGTGGTCTGAGAGAGGTCGACAACGACAAAGGGGCATGTCAAAAGGTCAAAGGTCAACAGAGACAAGCGAGGAGCGGCAACTACGAACGATGCAAGCTTTATGAAAACATGCAAATGCAATGCACATGATGCTATGAGATGAGATGCAACAAACAAATAAATAACACAGCTGACTCGCAAAATAAGGAAGGCATCTGGAGCGTCGGTTTTGGGGCGTTACAATTTGTCAGCCATTTGCAAAGATATTTCAGTAGGTGTGAGTTTATTCTAATCAAGTCTTTTATATAAAGAGAAACGCATAACACTAACACCAGCTCCTAGATCACACAAGGTAGTTTTCACACAATTTCCTTTGATGGAGCAAGGTATAGTTCGTATTCCCGTATCTCCAAGTTTTTTAGGTACTCCATCTTTAAAAGAATAATTAGCAAGCATGATGGAGATTTCAGCTTTCGGTATTTTTCTCTTATTGGTGATGATGTCTTTCATGTACTTTGTGTAAGGGGCCATTTTTAAGATATCAGTCAAACAGGTACGCAAAAAGACTGGCCTAGTCATTTCAACAAAGTGCTCAAATTCTTCATCTTTCTTCTTAGTTGATTTAGGAGGAAATGGCATAGGTTTTTGAACCCATCGTTCTCTTTCCTTACCATGTTTTCTAGCAACAAAGTATCTTTTATCATATCTTTTATTCTTGGGTTGTGGGTTATCAAGATCAACAACTGGTTCTATTTCAACATCATTGTCTGGTTCTTTATCATTGTTTGGTGGAGTGTTGTCGGGGAAACTGATCCACGAACACCTATGGGACCGGCGGACCGAGCCCCTTTCGGTTCGGCGGGGGGCGGAGATCGCACGAAGAGCGGATCGAGGCGAAGCACACGAGCAGTTTACCCAGCTTTGGAGCTCTCCGGAGAGATAACACTCCTACTGCTGCATGTCTGAGTATATTGAGTTCTTGCTCGGGAGCGCTGAGTGCTACAGTACACTCGAGCTACTGACGAGACCGAGCGTGAGTGTGTTTCTGGCTTCGAAACCCCCTTTCTACGTTGCGCATGGGCCTCCTTTTATATGCTCAAGGGGTCACCGACAGGTGGCAAAGTAGACAAGGGTAAAAATGGAAAAAGAGGGGTGGTTGGTACAGCTACCTGTACAGTGTATCCTACCTAACCCTGATGGCATGGGACAAAGGTATTAAATGCCCGTCTGTGTCGCCCAAACAGTGCAAAAAGGGACCGTCAGGGGCGCCACCGCTCACCACGATGGCAATCTTGTCAGCGTCGCATGCCACCGCGCACCGCTGGCTGCACAGCCTCTCGCCACGCACGCCTGGAAAGGCCCCAGGGCGACACGTTGGTGGATGTGCTGGAGCGTGGGTATAGAGTGGCCGCTTGTCGCGGCAAGCGCCTTGCCGCGGTTGTTGCCTTGTCGCGTCCGGAAGCTTGTCGCTCACCGGGCCTTGTTGGGACGCGTGGCACCTCGTGGCAAGTTCCTTGAGATGCCTCGGTCGGCCTGAAGGAAATATGCCCTAGAGGCAATAATAAAGTTATTATTTATTTCCTTATTTCATGATAAATGTTTATTATTCATGCTAGAATTGTATTAACCGGAAACATAATACATGTGTGAATACATAGACAAACAAAGTGTCACTAGTATGCCTCTACTTGACTAGCTCGTTAATCAAAGATGGTTATGTTTCCTAACCATAAACAATGAGTTGTTATTTGATTAACGAGGTCACATCATTAGTTGAATGATCTGATTGACATGACCCATTCCATTAGCTTAGCACACGATCGTTTAGTATGTTGCTATTGCTTTCTTCATGACTTATACATGTTCCTATGACTATGAGATTATGCAACTCCCGTTTACCGGAGGAACACTTTGGGTACTACCAAACGTCACAACATAACTGGGTGATTATAAAGGAGTACTACAGGTGTCTCCAATGGTCGATGTTGGGTTGGCATATTTCGAGATTAGGATTTGTCACTCCGATTGTCGGAGAGGTATCTCTGGGCCCTCTCGGTAATACACATCACATAAGCCTTGCAAGCATTACAACTAATATGTTAGTTGTGAGATGATGTATTACGGAACGAGTAAAGAGACTTGCCGGTAACGAGATTGAACTAGGTACTGGATACCGACGATCGAATCTCAGGCAAGTAACATACCGATGACAAAGGGAACAACGTATGTTGTTATGCGGTCTGACCGATAAAGATCTTCGTAGAATATGTAGGAGCCAATATGGGCATCCAGGTCCCGCTATTGGTTATTGACCGAAGACGTGTCTCGGTCATGTCTACATTGTTCTCGAACCCGTAGGGTCCGCACGCTTAAGGTTACGATGATAGTTATATTATGAGTTTATGCATTTTGATGTACCGAAGGTTGTTCGGAGTCCCGGATGTGATCACGGACATGACGAGGAGTCTCGAAATGGTCGAGACATAAAGATTGATATATTGGAAGCCTATGTTTGGACATCGGAAGTGTTCCGGGTGAAATCGGGATTTTACCGGGTTACCGGGAGGTTACCGGAAACCCCCGGGAGCCATATGGGCCTTCATGGGCCTTAGTGGAAAGGAGAAAGGGGCAGCCCAAGGGGGCTGCGCGCCTCCCCCCTTCCCCTAGTCCTATTAGGACTAGGAGAGGTGGCCGGCCACCCCTCTCCCTCTTTCCCCCTTGGGAATCCTAGTTGGAATAGGATTGGGGGGGAGTCCTACTCCCGGTAGGAGTAGGACTCCTCCTGCGCCTCTCTCTCTTGGCCGGTGCCCCCTCCCCCCTTGGCTCCTTTATATACTGAGGTAGAGGCACCCCAAAGACACACAAGTTGACACAAGTTGATCCACGTGATCTATTCCTTAGCCGTGTGCGGTGCCCCCTGCCACCATATTCCTCGATAATACTGTAGCGGAGTTTAGGCGAAGCCCTGCTGTTGTAGTTCATCAAGATCGTCACCACGCCGTCATGCTGACGGAACTCTTCCCCGACACTTTGCTGGATCAGAGTCCGGGGATCGTCATCGAGCTGAACGTGTGCTCGAACTCGGAGGTGCCGTAGTTTCGGTACTTGATCGGTTGGATCGAGAAGACGTACGACTACTTCCTCTACATCGTGTCATCGCTTCCGCAGTCGGTCTGCGTTGGGTACGTAGACAATACTCTCCCCTCGTTGCTATGCATCACATGATCCTGTGTGTGCGTAGGAAAATTTTTGAAATTACTACGAAACCCTGCAGTGGCATCCGAGCCTAGGTTATTTATGTTGATGTTATATGCACGAGTAGAACACAAGTGAGTTGTGGACGATACAAGTCATACTGCCTACCAGCATGTCATACTTTGGTTCGGCGGTATTGTTGGACGAGACGACCCGGACCAACCTTACGCGTACGCTTACGCGAGACCGGTTCCCTCGACGTGCTTTGCACAGAGATGGCTTGCGGGCGACTGTCTCTCCAACTTTAGTTGAACCAAGTATGGCTACGCCCGGTCCTTGCGAAGGTTAAAACGGAGTCTATTTGACAAACTATCGTTGTGGTTTTGATGCGTAGGTGAGATTGGTTCTTACTTAAGCCCATAGCAGCCACGTAAAACATGCAACAACAAAGTAGAGGACGTCTAACTTGTTTTTGCAGGGCATGTTGTGATGTGATATGGTCAAGGCATGATGCTGAATTTTATTGTATGAGATGATCATGTTTTGTAACCGAGTTATCGGCAACTGGCAGGAGCCATATGGTTGTCGCTTTATTGTATGCAATGCAATCGCGATGTAATGCTTTACTTTATTACTAAACGGTAGTGATAGTCATGGAAGCATAAGATTGGCGAGACGACAACGATGCTACGATGGAGATCAAGGTGTCGCGCCGGTGTCGATGGTGATCATGACGGTGCTTCGGAGATGGAGATCACAAGCACAAGATGATGATGACCATATCATATCACTTATATTGATTGCATGTGATGTTTATCTTTTTATGCATCTTATCTTGCTTTGATTGACGGTAGCATTATAAGATGATCTCTCACTAAATTATCAAGAAGTGTTCTCCCTGAGTATGCACCGTTGCCAAAGTTCGTCGTGCCCAGACACCACGTGATGATCGGGTGTGATAAGCTCTACGTCCATCTACAACGGGTGCAAGCCAGTTTTGCACACGCAGAATACTCAGGTTAAACTTGACGAGCCTAGCATATGCAGATATGGCCTCGGAACACGGAGACCGAAAGGTCGAGCGTGAATCATATAGTAGATATGATCAACATAACGATGTTCACCATTGAAAACTACTCCATCTCACGTGATGATCGGACATGGTTTAGTTGATTTGGATCACGTGATCACTTAGAGGATTAGAGGGATGTCTATCTAAGTGGGAGTTCTTTAAGTAATATGATTAATTGAACTTTAATTTATCATGAACTTAGTCCTGATAGTATTTTGCAAATTATGTTGTAGATCAATAGCTCGCGTTGTTGCTTCCCTGTGTTTATTTTGATATGTTCCTAGAGAAAAATTGTGTTGAAAAATGTTAGTAGCAATGATGCGGATTGGATCCGTGATCTGAGGTTTATCCTCATTGCTGCATAGAAGAATTATGTCCTTGATGCACCGCTAGGTGACAGACCTATTGCAGGAGCAGATGCAGACGTTATGAACGTTTGGCTGGCTCAATATGATGACTACTTGATAGTTTAGTGCACCATGCTTAAACGGCTTAGAATCGGGACTTCAAAGACTTTGAACGTCATGGACCATATGAGATGTTCCTGGAGTTGAAGTTAATATTTCAAGCAAATACCCGAGTTGAGAGATATGAAGTCTCCAACAAGTTCTATAGCTAAAAGATGGAGGAGAATCGCTCAACTAGTGAGCATGTACTTAGATTGTCTGGGTACTTCAATCGCTTGAATCAAGTGGGAGATTATCTTCCAGATAAGATAGTGATTGACAGAATTCTCTAGTCACCACCACCAAGTTAGTAGAACTTCGTGATGAACTATAATGCAAGGGATGACGTAAACAATTCCCGAGCTCTTCGTGATGCTAAAATCGACGAAGGTAGAAATCAAGAAAAACATCAAGTGTTGATGGTAGACAAGACCACTAGTTTCAAGAAAAGGGCAAAGGGAGGAAGGGGAACTTCAAGAAGAACGGCAAGCGAGTTGTTGCTCAAGTGAAGAAGCCCAAGTCTGGTCCTAAGCCTGAGACTAAGTGCTTCTGCTACAAAGGGATTGGTCACTGGAAGCGGAACTACCCCAAGTGATTGGCGGATAAGAAGGATGGCAAAGTGAACATAAGTATATTTGATATACATGTTATTGATGTGTACTTTACTAGTGTCTATAGCAAACCCCTTAGTATTAGGTACTAGTTCAGTTGCTAAGATTAGTAACTCGAAACGGGAGTTGTAGAATAAACAAAGACTAGTTGAAGGGGAAGTGACGATGAGTGTTGGAAGTAGTTCCAAGATTAATATGATCATCATCGCACACTCCCTATACTTTCGGGATTAGTGTTGAAACTAAATAAGTGTTATTTGGTGTTGGCGTTGAGCATGAATATGATTTGATCATGTTTATTGCAATACGGTTATTCATTTAAGTAAGAGAATAAACTGTTGTTCTGTTTACATGAATAAAACTTTATATGGTTACACACCCAATGAAAAATGGTTCATTGGATCTCGATCGTAGTGATACACATATTCATAATATTGAAACCAAAAGATGCAAAGTTAATAATGATAGTGCAACTTATTTGTGGCACTGCCGTTTGGGTCATATCGGTGTAAAGCGCATGAAGACACTCCATAAAGATGGATTTTCGGAATCACTTGGTTATGAATCATTTGATGCTTGCGAACCGTGCCTTTTGGGCAAGATGACTAAAACTCCGTTCTCCAGAACAATGGAACGTGCTACTAACTTATTGGAAATAATACATACCAATGTATGCAATCCAATGAGTGTTGATGCTCGTGGCAAGTATCATTATTTTCTGATCTTCACAGATGATTTGAGCAGATATGAGTACATCTACTTAATGAAACACAAGTCTGAAACATTTGAAAAGTTCAAAGAATTTCAAAGTGAAGTGAAAAATCATCGTAACAAGAAAATAAAGTTTTCTACGATCTGATCGTAGAGAAGAGTATTTGAGTTATGAGTTTGGCCTTCAGTTAAAAAACAATGTGAAATAGTTTCACTACTCATGCCACCTGGAACGCCACAATGGTGTGTCCGAATGTCATAATTGTACTTTATTGGATATGGTGCAACCTATGATGTTTCTTACCGATTTACCACTATCGTTTTGGGGTTATGCATTAAAGACAGCTGCATTCACGTTAAATAGGGCACCATCAAAATCCATTGAGACGACGCCTTATGAACTGTGGTTTGGCAAGAAACCAAAGTTGTCGTTTCTTAAAGTTTGGGGCTGCGATGCTTATGTGAAAAAACTTCAACCTGATAAGCTCGAACCCAAATCGGAGAAATGTGTCTTCATAGGATACCCAAAAGAAACTGTTGGGTACACCTTCTATCACAGATCCGAAGGCAAGACATTCGTTGCTAAGAATGGATCATTTCTAGAGAAGGAGTTTCTCTCGAAAGAAGTGAGTGGGAGGAAAGTAGAACTTGACGAGGTAACTGTACCTGCTCCCTTACTGGAAAGTAGTTCATCACAGAAAACTGTTTCAGTGACACTTACACCAGTTAGTGAGGAAGCCAATGATAATGACATGAAACTTCAGATCAAGATACTACTGAACCTCGTAGATCAACCAGAGTAAGATCCGCGCCAGAGTGGTACGGTAATCCTGTTCTGGAAGTCATGCTACTAGATCATGATGAACCTACGAACTATGAAGAAGCGATGGTGAGCCCAGATTCCGCAAAGTGGCTTGAAGCCATGAAATCTGAGATGGGATCCATGTATGAGAACAAAGTATGGACTTTGGTTGACTTGCCCGATGATCGGCAAGCAATTGAGAATAAATGGATCTTTAAGAAGAAGACTGACGCTGATGGTAATGTTACTGTCTACAAAGCTCGACTTGTCGCAAAAGGTTTTCGGCAAGTTCAAGGGATTGACTACGATGAGACCTTCTCACCCGTAGCGATGCTTAAGTCCGTCCGAATCATGTTAGCGATTGCCGCATTTTATGATTATGAAATTTGGCAGATGGATGTCAAAACTGCATTCCTGAATGGATTTCTGGAAGAAGAGTTGTATATGATGCAACCGGAAGGTTTTGTCGATCCAAAGGGAGCTAACAAAGTGTGCAAGCTCCAGCGATCCATCTGTGGACTGGTGCAAGCATCTCGGAGTTGGAATATACGCTTTGATGAGTTGATCAAAGCATATGGTTTTATACAGACTTGCGGTGAAGCCTGTATTTACAAGAAAGTGAGTGGGAGCACTACAACATTTCTGATAAGTATATGTGAATGACATATTGTTGATCGGAAATAATGTAGAATTATTCTGCAAAGCATAAAGGAGTGTTTGAAAGGAATTTTTCAAAGAAAGACCTCGGTGAAGCTGCTTACATATTAAGTGTCAAGATCTATAGAGATAGATCAAGACACTTGATAAGTTTTCAATGAGTACATACCTTGACAAGATTTTGAAGTAGTTCAAAATGGAACAGTCAAAGAAAAAGGTTTCTTGCCTGTGTTACAAGGTGTGAAGTTGAGTAAAACTCAAAGCCTGACCACGACAGAAGATAGAAAGAGAATGAAAGTCATTCCCTATGCCTCAGTCTTAGGTTCTATAAAATATGCCATGCTGTATACCAGATCTATTGTATGCCCTACCACTGAGTTTGGCAAGGGAGTACAATAGTGATCTAGGAGTAGATCACTGGACAGCGGTCAAAATTATCCTTAGTGGAATAAGGATATGTTTCTCGATTATGGACGTGACAAAAAGGTTCGTCGTAAAGGGTTACATCGATGCAAGTTTTTGACACTGATCCAGATGATTCTAGGTCTCAATCTGGATACATATTGAAAGTGGGAGCAATGAGCTAAGAATAGCTCCGTGCAGAGCATTGTTGACATAGAAATTCGCAAAATACTTACAGATCTGTATGTGACAGACCCGTTGACTAAAATTATCTCACAAGCAAAACATGATCACACCTTAGTACTCTTTGGGTGTTAATCACATAGCGATGTGAACTAGATTACTGACTCTAGTAAACCCTTTGGGTGTTGATCACATATCGATGTGAACTATGGGTGTTAATCACATGGTGATGTGAACTATTGCTATTAAATCACATGGCGATGTGAACTAGATTATTGACTCTAGTGCAAGTGGGAGACTGAAGGAAATATGCCCTAGAGGCAATAATAAAGTTATTATTTATTTCCTTATTTCATGATAAATGTTTATTATTCATGCTATAATTGTATTAACCGGAAACATAATACATGTGTGAATACATAGACAAACAGAGTGTCACTAGTATGCCTCTACTTGACTAGCTCGTTAATCAAAGATGGTTATGTTTCCTAACCATGAACAATGAGTTGTTATTTGATTAACGAGGTCACATCATTAGTTGAATGATCTGATTGACATGACCCATTCCATTAGCTTAGCACACGATCGTTTAGTATGTTGCTATTGCTTTCTTCATGACTTATACATGTTCCTATGACTATGAGATTATGCAACTCCCGTTTACCGGAGGAACACTTTGGGTACTACCAAACGTCACAACGTAACTGGGTGATTATAAAGGAGTACTACAGGTGTCTCCAATGGTCGATGTTGGGTTGGCATATTTCGAGATTAGGATTTGTCACTCCGATTGTCGGAGAGGTATCTCTGGGCCCTCTCGGTAATACACATCACATAAGCCTTGCAAGCATTACAACTAATATGTTAGTTGTGAGATGATGTATTACGGAACGAGTAAAGAGACTTGCCGGTAACGAGATTGAACTAGGTACTGGATACCGACGATCGAATCTCAGGCAAGTAACATACCGATGACAAAGGGAACAACGTATGTTGTTATGCGGTCTGACCGATAAAGATCTTCGTAGAATATGTAGGAGCCAATATGGGCATCCAGGTCCCGCTATTGGTTATTGACCGGAGACGTGTCTCGGTCATGTCTACATTGTTCTCGAACCCGTAGGGTCCGCACGCTTAAGGTTACAATGACAGTTATATTATGAGTTTATGCATTTTGATGTACCGAAGGTTGTTCGGAGTCCCGGATGTGATCACGGACATGACGAGGAGTCTCGAAATGGTCGAGACATAAAGATTGATATATTGGAAGCCTATGTTTGGACATCGGAAGTGTTCCGGGTGAAATCGGGATTTTACCGGGTTACCGGGAGGTTACCGGAAACCCCCGGGAGCCATATGGGCCTTCATGGGCCTTAGTGGAAAGGAGAAAGGGGCAGCCCAAGGGGGCTGCGCGCCTCCCCCCTTCCCCTAGTCCTATTAGGACTAGGAGAGGTGGCCGGCCACCCCTCTCCCTCTTTCCCCCTTGGGAATCCTAGTTGGAATAGGATTGGGGGGGGAGTCCTACTCCCGGTAGGAGTAGGACTCCTCCTGCGCCTCTCTCTCTTGGCTGGCGCGCCCTCCCCCCTTGGCTCCTTTATATACTGAGGTAGAGGCACCCCAAAGACACACAAGTTGACACAAGTTGATCCACGTGATCTATTCCTTAGCCGTGTGCGGTGCCCCCTGCCACCATATTCCTCGATAATACTGTAGCGGAGTTTAGGCGAAGCCCTGCTGCTGTAGTTCATCAAGATCGTCACCATGCCGTCGTGCTGACGGAACTCTTCCCCGACACTTTGCTGGATCAGAGTCCGGGGATCGTCATCGAGCTGAACGTGTGCTCGAACTCGGAGGTGCCGTAGTTTCGGTACTTGATCGGTTGGATCGAGAAGACGTACGACTACTTCCTCTACATCGTGTCATCTCTTCCGCAGTCGGTCTGCGTTGGGTACGTAGACAATACTCTCCCCTCGTTGCTATGCATCACATGATCCTGTGTGTGCGTAGGAAATTTTTTGAAATTACTACGAAACCCTTCACGGCCTTCCCGGCAAGCTCCTCTTGCCGGGGCCTTGTCTCCTTGGCTTGAATACTTTGTTCTTGAATGGCTCCAAAGGAACCACGGAGGACCTTGGCGGTCACCCGGCAAGCCTTGCCGCGGGGCGCTGCAACTACCCGTGCACAAGTTCGGGATACTAGGGTACCCCTACTCTAGTACACCGACAAGTGTCTTCATGAATATCCTCATTATCTTTTACATTATCACTAGGTGAGTGTTCATTACTAGATTGAGTTTTAGCATCAGAAACAAAAACATCATTATCATTATTAGGAGGCTTTTCTACTTCAGGTTCACTAGAGGCATGCAAAGTCCTGTCGTTTTTCTTCTTCTTCTTCGTCTTCTTCTTCTTCTTCTTCTTCTTTTTAGAAGGACTAGGTGCATTTGTGTTAAGTCTTTGAGAGTCTTATTCAATTCTTTTGGGGTGTCCCTCAGAGTAAAGTTTTCCTGAGTCATTTTACCTCCTCTAGTTGCTACTCTAATAGCAAAGTCGTTTATATTATTGTTCATTTCATCAAGGAATTCTCTTTGAGATTTAGAAACTTCTTCTAGTTAAGTTTGAACCATAGAGGCATGTTTTCCTACACCTCTAACATCATTGGTAATTCTAAATAACAAGTCACTCAAGTGAGCAATCATATTAGAGTTGTATTTCAACTGTTTCATAACATTTGCATTGAAGTGATCTTGCTTTCTAATGTAATTACCAAACTCATAAAGGCATTGACTAGGATGCATATTATAAGGATTGTGCTTTTCACTAAATTTCATTAGTGAATTTACCTCTACCACCTTAGGTGGTGTTGTGTCAAGCCCATGTATTTCTTCTATAGGAGGTAAATTATTGACATCCTCGGCTTTAATACCTTTCTTCCTTCATAGATTTCTTTGCCTCTTGCATATCTTTGGGACTGAGATATAAGATGCCCCTCTTCTTCGGAGTAGGTTTAGTCGGTGGTTCAGGAAGAGTCCAATCATCATAATTTTTTAATATGTTGTTCAATAATTCTTCAGCTTGTTCAATAGTTCAATCCCTGAAAACACAACCAGCACAACTATCTAGGAAATCCCTAGAAGCATCGGTTAGTCCATTATAGAAGATATCAAGTATTTCATTTTTCTTAAGAAGATGATTAGGCAAAGCATTAGGCAATTGGAGAAGCCTCCCCCAAGCTTGTGGAAGACTCTCTTCTTCAATTTGCACAAAGTTAAATATTTCTTGTAAGGCAACTTGTTTCTTATGAGCGGGAAAATATTTTTTAGAGAAGTAATAAATCATATCCTGGGGACTACGCACACAACCAGGAGCAAGAGTATTATACCAAGTCTTAGCATCACCCTTTAATGAGAACGAAAATAATCTGAGAATATAATAATAGTGAATCTTCTCATCATGAGCAAATAGGGTGGCCATATCATTCAACTTAGTAAGGTATGCCACAACAGTTTCAGTTTCATAACCATGGAAAGGATCAGATTCAACCAAAGTAATTAACTCTAGTTCAACAGAGAATTCATAATCCTTATCATCAACAAAGATAGGTGAAGTAGCAAACTTAGGTTCACATTTCATTCTATTCAAAGATTTTTCTTCCAGTTTGCATAATAACTTCTTGAGATCATCTCTATCATTGCAAGCAAGAAAGTCTCTAGTTGTCTCCTCGTCCGTAACATAACCTTTCGGTGTCTTAGGCAATTCATATCTAGGAGGACTAGGTCTAATAGGTGTTTCAAGATTTTCAGTTTCAAGTATTTCATAAGTTTGAGTAATTTCATTCTCTTTAGCTCTAGTAATTTTCTCATCAAGAAAATCACCTAGTGGCACATTATCATCAAGCAATGTACTAGCATCATCATAAGCATTATCCATAGAAGTAGCATCATCAATAACTTGCGACATATCGGAATCAATAACATGTGATGGTGTTGCAAGTTTACTCAAAATAGAAGGTGAATCAAGTGCAGTGCTAGATGGCAGTTCCGTACCTCCCCTCGTCTTAGAGGGAAATATCTTAGTCTTGGTATCCTTCAGGCTCTTAATAGCGATAAATTGATAATAATCCCAAGTGACTCAACAAATATAGCTATGATCCCCGGCAACGGTGCCAGAAAAAGGTCTTGATAACCCACAAGTATAGGGGATCGCAACAGTTTTTGAGGGTAGAGTATTCAACCCAAATTTATTGATTTGACACAAGGGGAGCCAAAGAATATTTGCAAGTATTAGTATCTGAGTTGTCAATTAAACCGCACCTGGTGATTAATTATCTGCAGCAAAGTGATCAGTAGCAAAGTAGTATGATAGTTTCGGTAGTAGTAGCAACGTCAATAGTAACAATAATAGTGATAGCAATGATTTTGTAGCAAGTGTAACAGAAAATAGCAGCAGTAGTAACTTAGCAAAAACAATATAAGAGAAATTCGTAGGCATTGGATCGGTGAATTGATTGGATGATATTCACCGTATAACAGTCATAACCTAGGGTGCCACGACACTAGCTCCGGTTCATAAATATAATGTAGGCATGTATTCCGTAAATAGTCATACGTGCTTATGGAAAGAACTTGCATGACATCTTTTGTCTAGACCTCCCGTGGAAGCGGGGTCCATATGGAAACTAAGGGATATTAAGGCCTCCTTTTAACGGAGAACCGGAACAAAGCATTAACACATAGTGAATAGATGAACTCCTCAAACTACGGTCATCACCGGAAAGTGTCCCGACTTCTGTCACTCCGGGGTTTACGGATCATAACACGTAATAGGTGAATATAACATGCAAGATCGGATCTAGAACATAGATATAATGGTGATAACATAAACGGTTCAGATCTGAAATCGTGGCACCCGGGCCCAAAGTGACAAGCATTAAACATGGCAAAGTCATATCAACATCAATCTCAGAACATAGTGGATACTAGGGATAAATCCCTAACAAAACTAACTTGATTACATGATGAATCTCATCCAACTCCTCACCGACCAGCGAGCCTACGAAGGAATTACTCACTCCCGGTGGGGAGCATCATGGAATTGGCAATGGATAAGGGTTGGTGATGACGAAGATCGAAGATCCCCCTCTCCGGAGCCCCAAACGGACTCCAGATCTGGCCTCCTGATGAAGAACAGGAGGTCGCGGTGGCTCCTTCTCGTGAACGCTATAATTCTTTCTCCCTGATTTTTTTCTAGAAAAATAGCAATTTATGGAGTTGGATTCAGGGTCTGCAGGGCCACCAGGTGGGGACAACCCACTTGGACGCTCCAGGAGGAGGGCGCGCCCTGGTGGGTTGTGCTCACCCAGGGCCCCCATTGATACGTATCCAACGTATCTATAATTTATGAAGAATTCATGTCGTTATTCTATCATTCTTGGATGTTTTACAATCATTTTATAGCAACTTTATATCATTTTTTGGGACTAACCTATTGACATAGTGCCCAGTGCCAGTTGTTGTTTTTTGCTTATTTTTTACATCGCAGAAAATCAATACCAAACGGAGTCCAAATGCAACGAAACTTTTTGTGGATTTTTTATGGACTAGAGCAGCACCTAAGGGGTGCCCCGAGGGCCCCGGTGTGGTGTGCCCACCTTGGTGGCCTCCCGCACCGCCTCTTTGCCCTATAAATTGCCAAATATTCCCAAAACCCTCGGGGTAACCCTAGAACAGAAGTTCCACCGCCATAAGCCTCCGTAGCCATGAAAAATCAATCTAGTCTCCGTTTCGGCACTCCACCAGTGGGGGAAATCATCACCAGTGGCCATCTTCATCATCCTGGCGGCCACCATGATGAGCAGAGAGTAGTCCACCCTCAGGGCTGAGGGTTTGTACCAATAGCTATGTGTTTAATCTCTCCCTCTCGTGTTCTTGAGATGTCACGATCTTGATGTATCGCGGGCTTTGATAATATAGTTGGATCATATGGTGTTTTCCCCGCTCTATCTTGTTGTGATGAATTGAGTTTTCCCTTTGAGATTTCGTTTTATCGGATTGAATACTTTTATGGATTTCAGAGCACTTGATATATGTCTTGCATATGAATACCCGTGGTGACATTGGGGTATTATATTGATTCACTTGAGATATGTTTTGGCACTCAACTCGCCGATTCCCGAGGTGACATAGGGGTAATCTATGCATAAGGGTTGATGCGTGTTCTCATCTTTTGTTTCTTCGGTAGAAATCTTTGGGCTCTCTTTGAGGTTCATTGTGTTGGATTGAGTATTATGAATATGAATTTTCTTTGGTTTTATTTTAGTACGAACTCTTGATAGATCGATTGGAAAGAATAACTTGGTGTTATTTTAGTACGAACTCTTGATAGATCGATTGGAAAGAATAACTTGGTGTTATTTTAGTACGAACTCTTGGATAGATCGATCGGAAAGAATAGCTACAAACAATTTATTCTTATGTTCTCCGCTAGATAAGAACTTTGGAGTGATTCTTCATCGCACGTTGAGGGGTGGTTATGTGATCCAATTAGATTAACATTGTTGAGAGATTGCACTAGCGAAAGTACGGACCCTGGGCCTCATTTTCAAGGGATAATTAGATTTATGCCCCTAGTTGTGTCCCACTCGTCTGTTTTACCCCTAATTCCCAAAAGTCACCGGTCCTGTCCAAGTCACTTTGCTCCTCTTATGCTTTTGCCCTTTGACCGTTTGACCGTCACTTTGAAAACTTCATAACTAATTCATACTAAATCAGAAAAATGCAAATAAGATACCAAAATATTCAGAAAAACATCACCTATATGTCAGTGTCATTTGCATTCATTAGAAAAGTGTTGGAAAGTGCCCATCCGAGTTTTAGCTCTTATGCTACCACCATGAATAGTAAAATCTAAAAAAGTTCAAAACAATTCAAAAAAAGTTGGTGGCAAAGAATGACAAATGTTTTAAGTGTCTACCAAGTTTCATCAGGGAATAACATTCATGGGTGTCGCGGCAAAAAAAACAATCAGCACTCCAAAATAGATTATTTTTTGCCACGACTTCCGAATGTCATTCCCTAATGAAACTTTGCAAGAACTTAGAACATTTGTTGTTCTTTGCCACCATATTTTTTTGATTTTTTTGAAATTTTTTAGAGTTTACTATTCATGGTGGTATCAAAAGAGCTAAAACTCGGATGTGCACTTTCCAACACATTTTTCATGAATGCAAATGACACTGACATATAGGTGATGTTTTCCTGAACATTTTGGTATCTTATTTGCATTTTTATGATTTAGTATGAATTAGTTATGAAGTTTTCAAACTGATGGTCAAACGGTCAAAGGGCAAAAGCATAAGAGGAGCAAAGTGACTTGGACAGGACCGGTGACTTTTGGGAATTAGGGGTAAAATAGACCAGTGGGACACAACTAGGGGCATAAATATAATTATCCCCATTTTCAAGCATTGCAATATTGTTTGTGCTCCATTTTATCAATTGCTACCTTGCAGTTTTTTATTGTTCTTATTACAAAAATCAATATCTACTATCCATATTACACTTGTATCACCATCTCTTTGCTGAACTAGTGCACCTATACAAATTACCATTGTATTTGCTCTGTTGGGGACACAAGAGACTTTATATTATTTGGTTGCAGGGTTGTTTGAGAGAGACTATCTTCATCCTATGCCTCCCACAGATTGATAAACCTTAGATCATCCACTTGAGGGAAAATTGCTATTGTGGTACAAAACTCTACGCTTGGAGGCCCGACACATGTCTACAAGAATAAAGTTGCATAGTAGACATCACCCCTCCGGTGGTTCTTGGCTCCGGTAATTCTCTTTTATTATATAAAATATCCTCGCAAAGTTTCGTTCCAATCCGAGAACTTTTATTTCTGCACAAAAAAGAACAGCATGGTAGTTCTGCTAAAAACATCGTCAGTGTGGGTTAGTTTCATTCAAATCATGCAAATTAGAGTCCAAAACAAGAGGAAAAGCATTAGTAAAAGTAGATGCGATGGAGATGTATCAGCCATACCACCCGGTGCCAAGTTTATCTCTTATAATAACATGAAAAAAGAGTGTTGATTTTTCTCCCGCAGCCAGGATGCATCCATGGGTGGACAGTGCTCTAACCGTCACAGGCAAACTTCACAAGGAAAATATGGACCTCGGGCAAAAAAATCAAATGCTTGAGGAGGAAAATCTCATCCTGAAGGGCATTATTGCTAAGAACATTGCACCATCACCTCCGAAGAAGGAAAACTGATTATATGGGTATGGGCACTCCCCTTGGCTTGTGCCAAGCTTGAGGGAGGTGTCCCGGTATTGTATCACCATCGCAACTTTACCTTTATTGTTTTTCTTAGTTCGATCCTTTTGGGTACATCTAGATCTAGTAGAATAAAACTTTTTAGTATGATTTAGTCTTTGAGTTTTACTTTGTGTTCCCTCTATGTAATCGAGTCCGTGAGCTATATAATAAAGAGTAGTTTTGAGTTGAGGGCTTTGCTTTCTTAGTTTGATCTTGAGGGATAGAAAAAGAAAAAAATATATTACATAATGATCTTATGGAGAGTGATGACTTCATATATAAGAAGGATGATGAATAAAAATTTGTTGGGAGTTGACAAACATAGTTTTGGTCATTGTTGCAATTAATAGGAAGTAATAAAGAAAGAGAGGTTTCACATATAAATATACTATCTTGGACATCATTTGTGATTGTGAGCACTCATTAAAACTTTACATGCTAAAAAGTTGATGTTGGACAAGGAAGACAACATAATAGGTTATGTTTTCCTATATACGAATAGAAGTTATATTATCATGGATCTTCCAACATGTTGGGCTTGCTTCCCCTCCTATGCTAACCAAATCTTTTGCACCAAGTAGAGATACTACTTGTGCATCCAAAACATCCCTTAAACTAGTTTTTCCATGAGAGTCCACTATACCTACCTATGGATTGAGTAAGATCCTTCAAGTAAGTTGTCGTCGGTGCAAGCAATACAAATTGTTCTCTAAATATGTATGATCTTTTAGTGTGAGAAAAATAAGCTTTATACGAACTTGTGATATGGAAGAAATAAAAGCGATGGACTACATAATAAAGTTCTTTATCACAAGCGGCAATATAAAGTGACGTTCTTTTGCATTAAGATTTTGTGCATACAACCATAAAAGTGCATGACAACCTCTGCTTCCCTCTGTGAAGGGCCTATCTTTTACTTTTACCTTCTACCCTTATACAACAGTCATGGTGATCTTCACCTTTCCCTTTTACACTTTTTCTTTTTGGCAAGCACTATATGTTGGGGAAAGATCCAGATATATATCCACTCGGATGTAGGTTATCATAAAGTATTATTGTTGACATTACGCTTGAGGTAAAAGGTTGGGAGGCAAAACTATAAGCCCCTATCTTTCTCTGTGTCCGATTGAGGCTTTGATGAGTGTTAGCAATTGTGAAAGACTAAAAGATGGTTGAGTATGTGGACTTGTTATACAAAAGATCTTACATTGACTCTTTCCGATATTATGATAAATTACAATTGCTTCAGTGACTGAGATCATTGTTTGTTAGTTCTCAATAAAGTTTCTGATTCATACTTTACCTTGTGAACGAATTGTCACTTTAGCATGAGAAATTATATGTCAATATTATTTGCTGCTCTAAAGATGATCATGATGCCCTCATGTTCGTATTTTATTTTATCGACACCTCTATCTCTAAACATGTGGACATATTTTTCGATTTCGGCTTCCGCTTGAGGACAAGCGAGGTCTAAGCTTGGGGAGTTGATACGTCCATTTTGCATCATACTTTTATGTTAATATTTATTGCGTTATGGGTTGTTGTTACACAATATGGTACAATACTTATGCCTTTCTCTCTTATTTTACAAGGTTTACATGAAGAGGGAGAATGCTGGCAGCTGGAATTCTGCACCGGAAAGGAGCAAATCTGAGAGACCTATTCTACGCAAATCCAAAAGTCCTGAAAATTTAAGGAGAATTATTTTGGAATATATAAATAATATTTGGGCGAAGAAATACCACACGGGGACTCACCAGGTGACCACAAGTATGGGGGTGCGCCCCTAGGGATTGTGGCCCCCCTGGCAGGTCCCTAGTGCCCATTGTCGGTGTCAAAACCGGCAGATCTCGGGTAGGGGGTCCCGAACTGTGCGTCTAAGGCTAATGGTAACAGGAGACTGGGGACACGATGTTTTACCCAGGTTCGGGCCCTCTCGATGGAGGTAATACCCTACTTCCTGCTTGATTGATCTTGATGATATGAGTATTACAAGAGTTGATCTACCACGAGATCATAGAGGCTAAACCCTAGAAGCTAGCCTATGGTATGATTGTTGTTGTCCTACGGACTAAACCCTCCGGTTTATATAGATACCGGAGGGGGCTAGGGTTACACAGAGTCAGTTACAGAGAAGGAGATCTACATTCGAATCGCCAAGCTTGCCTTCCACGCCAAGGAGAGTCCCATCCGGACACGGGACAAAGTCTTCAATCTTGTATCTTCATAGTCCAATAGTCCGGCCAAAGTACATAGTCCGGCTGTCCGAATACCCCCTTATTCAGGAATCCCTCAGTAGCCCCTGAACCAGGCTTCAATGACGATGAGTCCGGCGCGCAGATTGTCTTCGGCATTGCAAGGCGGGTTCCATCTTCGAATACTTCAAGATAAATTCCGAACACAAGGACCGTGTCCGGCTCTGCAAGACAAATTTCACATACCACCGTAGAGAGGACAATAATTCACAGATCTAATCCGCTGACAACTCTTCATAGAGTGACATCATGCCACAACCCGGCTTTTATTCGAACCGTTTTTTATAACCAGCCACCGCACACATTGCGAGGCGGTTTCTTTGGCACGTCTTGTCAAAGTAGAGATTGTGTCCCCCTTATCGCGGGATTCTCATCAATACGGGTGTGGGTAACCCAACCGCACCACCAAACGCGGTGAGTGGGGAACGTGCAGGTTTTATTAGGCAAGCGGGGAGGCGTAGAGTTTCATTGCCTCTATAAAGAGGAAATGCCTCTTCCTTTTTACCCATGCCTTCTCCTTCTGCTCGTGCATTCTTTTTCGCTTGATCCCTAACGCCTGAGCATTCCTCTTCTCCACCGACGAAGGTTCTTCTGAAATGTCTGGATCCGGAGAAGGAGGCAAGTATATGGCCTCTACTGTCCAGGAGAAGGATATCAAAAAGCTTCGAGAGGCCGGGTACCTGGCCCAGAAAATTGGCCACCGCCTTTCGGCGGCGGGACAGATTGTCCTTACTCTGGAGTCCCATGAGAGGGTCGTGTTCCTCCCTCATTTTGTCCGTGGGCTCGGGTTTCCCCTTCACCCATTTGTTCGCGACGTCATGTACTATTACAGGATCGATTTCCACGATCTATCCCCCAATTCCTTCCTCAACATCTCGACATTTATTGTCGTGTGCGAGGCATTTCTCCGCATCGCGCCACACTTCGGCTTATGGCTGAAGATCTTCAATGTGAAGCCCAAGGTGGTGAACGGAGAGCACGCCGAGTGCGGAGGCGCCATGGTGAGCAGGATGCCCAAGGTCACATGGTCGACGGGTACTTTTAATGATTCTGTCAAGGAGTGGTAGCAACAGTGGTTCTATATCACTGAGCCACGCGGCAAAAAGTGGGCCGCAGCTCCTGAGTTCCAATCCAGAGCCCCTTTGCGGCTCACGTCCTGGCCCGAGAAGGGCTGGAACTGGTCTTCACCTGACGAGCTGTCGGTGATCCAGACACGTGTCAACGGTATGGAAGACAAGGCCGTCAAGCTTGTTGACGTAGTCCAGGTGATGCTGGTCCGCCTGGTTCTTCCCTGTCAGCGCCGAGCCTACAATTTGTGGGAGTACGACCCGGCCGAACATCAGGCCATGCGGGAACTTTATGGCTCCTCACACAAGGACATCTGGAAGGTGCTTTTTAAGTCTGGCAAACCGTGGTCGGACTCTGTCGCGGACCGCGGGTACCAACTGTCCTGCCCCGCAAGTCCGGTAAGTAGTCATTATATTTTGTCCATCCATATGTTTCATTATCATATCCCGGGGAAGATGTCCTAACGTGCCTCCCACAATCATCTTAGGGATGGACGTAGAAGGCGGGGCGGATACACTGTCTGTCCCCGCTGCTAGAAGAACCAGTCGGACCACTTCTGACGAAGATGCTGGTCCCGGCGCCTTACAAGGCGCCAAAGAAAGAGGCCCATAAAGAGTCCAAGGAGACCAGGGGCGGCCTGCTTCGTCGCAGGGCTTCAGACACAAAATTCGAAGACTCCAATACCCCTCTCTCCTCCGAAGAGGAAGAGGAGGAGGAAGATGAGTCCCCCACGGGGGGAGGAAACAAAAGGACGGCCTCCTCATCTCTGGAGGCTGAATTGCCTAAGAGGGGAAAGACTCCCCTGCCAGAGGCGTCCACTACGGCTACCGACAGCAGCCCGGAGTGGGATCCCAGGGCCCAGCCCCTGGAAAACTAAGTGTGCAAAATCTGAACACGTATATGCTTCCAGGATTATCAAGGCACAAATAAATTAATTTGTGCCATATTTTTTGCAGCCCGGCCAGGTCTCGCGCCGAACAGTCCTCATCGGAGGATTCGTTGAGCTCAGATGCCCTTAAGAGCGAGACACCTCTGAGGGCCCCTTCCCTGAAGCTCGGTCACGGCACTAAGGTGTCGTCCCAAAAGGAGCTAAACCAGGAGGGGCGTACCTCAGGGGTCGGATACACGGGAGCGGCGGCTCCACTGAGTGTCGATGGCGGGGCGATCTTGGATTCGGACCACAACCGGATATAGTCCATAGACCTTTAAGGCTCCGGGTTCAGACGGGCAGCTCCCCTTGAATAGAGGAGGTGCTCCTGCTCCCCCGGTGACCTCTGCCCAACCAGAGGTGCAGGGCAGCTTATTGACCGTGCTAAAGAGCGCTTCCATCATCGATGAACATCGCGCCCTTATGGGCATGGTGATTGAGAAGGTTCAGGCCGCTGAAAGTGGACTGAATGAATCCTGCATCAGCCTTATAGAAGGCTTGGAGGTAAGTTTTTAGGAGTTTTTTATAAGATTTGTCATAGTATAGATAGTAGCCCCTGATACACTGTTCGGTGAAAGAAGGAACCGGACAGGGGATCGAATTTCCTCCCACAGGAGACTCAGTGCATGACATATATCTCTTCCTTTATAAACAGGCGACTGTGGCGACTGCCGCCTCTCATACTGCGGAAGTATCCGGACTAAAGCAGAGTCTGGAGGGGGCCGAAGAAGAACTTGGCCAGGTGAAGAAGCAGTTGGAAGACCACCAAGGTATGCCGAAACCTTGTTTAAGTTTAGCACAATGAAGTAGGTGTGCCTCATGAAAGTATGTATATTGCGTGCTCTAGGGGCGAATGCCGAAATTGAGGCATTGAAGAAGGTTGTGGCCTTAGCCGAAAAGAAGGCAGCCGTGGAACAGGCCCTGCGCGAGAAGCACGAGGCTAGGGTAATTGAAGCTGAATGAGAGCTTCAGGAGGCCGTGCTGAAAATCGAGACTTTGGAGCGGGGTCTATCATTGAAAGAATCCGAACTCACACAAGCTCTCCAAGCCGCAACTGATGCTCGGGAGGAAGCCCAAGGTGCTATGAAGGACATTCAAGTAGTGAGGAAGATTGCGGCTGGTAAGGCCTTTTCCTATTTAGAGCATTTGCTGGTGCCGTAGCAGAAAAATTCGAGGTGACAAATTGACTTTTGATTTCTTCAGGGGCATTTGCGGATCTTCCGCAGCATATCTGATGCTGCTCAATTCTATCAAGCTGAGGAGAAGAAGACTGCAAAAAAGCTTTTCTGGTCACAGTATTTGGCGCCGAGTTATCCAGTGCCATTCGTTGATCAGCTAAAGCAGCTGGTCGAACTGCACCAGGCGGCCGAACTAGCCATGAAGGATCTGATTGTCTGGCTATGGCCCGTCGAGCCTATTCCGAGTAGTTACTTTGGGCTCGTGAAGCGACTGGTGAGTGCCTGTCCTCGGCTTGACACCATTAAGCGATCGGTTTGTATAGAAGGTGTGTGAATGGCATTTGCCCGCGCGAAAGTGCACTGGGGAAAGCTGGATGCTGAAAAGCTGATGACCGAGGGACCACCCGAGGGGAAGGAGCACCGCAGGCCCGAACTATATTACGATGATGTCCTAAAAGGAGCCCACCTTGTGGCGGAGCAATGTACCAAAGACATTGTATTTCCATGAAGGCAATTATGTTGTCCTTTGTAAGGCAGAACAGAGTCACTGTCGTGGAATTGTCACGTCAGATGTCCTTAGTGTCAGGACTTAGTCGCGAGGCCAACGCATCTATGTGGTAGCTTGAGAGGGGTTGATCGGGACGAGAGACGCAACACGCAAGACAAAGATTTAGACAGCTTCAGGCCCCGGGAAACATCATCCGGTAATAACCCTACATGCTGTTTGTGGCTAGGTCTCATTATGCTCATGAGAGAGTCGTCGTAAGCCAGCTCTCCTCTTTGTGTCTAGCCCTAGATATTGTTTCTTGTTGCTTGTCCCTCTCTGGGGAGCCCTGCCCCTCCTTATATAAGTTAGAGGGGCGGTTACATGTGGGGTCCAAATAGGATTGGACTAGCCTATCTTCTACTACAAGCCGGATACAAGTCCGGGTCTTGATTCCTTGTAAGGGAGATATTCCTCACGCCTTTCCTCTTAAGCCGGCCTACCATAACGTAAGCCGGCCTTCTGGGCCTTGAGCCTCCTGGGCCCCCGGGTCTTGTCGCTCCTCTGATCCGCTTGCCAGGTCACCGATAAGTCGCCGGGCTCGGGCGGGTCACTTAGTGAGTCGTCCAGTTAGGGCGGGTCATTAGTGAGTCGTCAAGTCCGGCCGGGTTATACTTCCGGCCGGGTTACACTGCGGGTATATCCCCGACAGTCACCATTGTTTATGTATTTGCTTTTTATATAAAAAGTTTTTATTCCTTCGCGGCCGTTTTTTATATGTTAATCCTGAGAGTTGGCCAGTCGTCGGCTTCTGCCCCCATGTAGGAAATACGGGGGTGTTCGGGATACACCTGAACACTCTTTACCCCATTCTTGGGTCCATAAAGGAGCTGTTCAGCAAAGCGAACCAGGCAATCATACTATAGGGCTTTATCACTCTCACTTAGCCATAGGAATTCGAGTATGGTAGGCGCAACCCCTGGTGTTCGGAAGACCGCACAAGGGACTCTAACAACACATGATCGGTAGACCGATCAGTCGCACTCTGCATTTATGATGGCATTATGCGGAATAAATCCTTAAATATTTTACAACCTCTCGAACAGCTGACCAACTCTCACCTTATCATGACAGTCAGTTTTCGGCTTTCTCTACTGAGGTGCTTGTCCGGAAGAACTGGGACACAATCGCAGTAGTTCTCCCAGCGCTACCTTAGCCGATATTGCGGAACATAAGGTACCAAAACATGGGAGCCGGGCAAACCCAACTAATGAACCAAGACATGATTCAGAGCAGATGCATATAATGCTATAAGTTCGGGGTGCTGAGCGATCGAGAAGGTGGTCGGACTTTGTTGCCATGGTGCGGGTATAATGAAGCCCCTTGACGTTTTAAGGCAGAGCACGATATTCGGATGCCTTTTTATGACTAAAAATGTCAATGGTAGATGATAGCGGATAAGTGTCATATAACTCTACATGTTGTATTCAAGTAATACGTTTATGCGTAGTACTGTTCATGTTGTAAAAAGGAGGTATGATGGCGTACCCTTTGTATGAATCCGAAGTATGTCTGGGTTGTATTCGGAGGAAATGTTCAAAGATTCCCTCTTTGCGCGTCCGGGCTGATTTCCTAGCGCCAGTCCTATTATCCGCAAGAGAGATCCTGCAAGGAAAATGCTGAGATATGTATGTGCACCACGGGGCGGTTGAACCGCAGGGCGTGACCCTTCCCAACTTATGCCGGGGTGTTAGACTGGCGTCTGGTCGAGCCGAGCTAGCCTGTCATGAAGTAGTTCAGACTCCTTTATTGGTGTCCGAGGGGTTGGCTGTTGAATCGAGGTTCGACAGGGTGGCACAATTCACTACTTCAGTGGTCGTATGCTTTTCGGCGCCGAAGTGGGGTTCGGCCGTGCCCGTAATTGTGACTATGTCATGTGGTCCTGGTATGGTACCACGTTGAATCTAGCCAACGTGGTTCGCCCCGGTAGTACGTAATAGTTACTATATAGGGGGATAGTGTCAAAGACTGACTCTCCGGTATGGTGATCATCCGTTGATCCGGAGATAACCTCTAGGGTGGTGTTTATAATGCTCACCGTGTTGGATTGTGTAGGAGTTTCTTTTGCTCTCTGTTCCATTGCTTTGAGCCCCCTTTATTGTTTTTGGTGTATGACTGGCTGGCTTGTTTGAAGGCCGGAGATTCTCTATTTGTATGATTAGCTATCGATCCTGGTTTACCATGGATTTGGCATGAGCGATCGAGGATGCGGTCTAGGCCGGATGGGCCCGAATTGCTTTGCTGAAGTGGCTTTTTCCGCCGACTGGTCTTGGAGCTACGGAATCCGGTGTTGACTGCCGTCTCGCGGGCATCATCATTGGTCTTCGGATGCTTATGTTTGTTGCGTCGATGTTTATGGGTGCTATATCTGGCCTCTGATGTGCCAGGGGTGCTTGCTTTGTTGCTGTGAGCCAGCCAGCTATCTTCGCCCGTGCAAAAGTCGGTAATGAGTGTTGTGAGGGCTACCATGGACTTTGGTTTCTCTTGGCCGAGGTGTCGGGCGAGCCACTCATCCCGGATACTGTGTTTGAAGGCTGCTATGGCTTCGGTGTCCAGACAGTCGGTGACTTGGTTCTTTTTTAGTAGGAACCGGGTCCATAGTCTCCTGGCTGACTCTCCGGGCTGTTGGGTAATGTGACCTAAGTCATCAGCATCCGGTGGTCGCCTATAGATACCTTGGAAGTTGTCGAGGAATGCGTCCTCAAGATTTTCCCAGCTGTCGATGGAGTTCACCGGCAGGTTATTCAGCCACTGTCTGGCTGGTCCTTTAAGCTTAAGGGGGAGATACTTGATGGCATGTAGATCATCACCGCGGGCCATGTGAATGTGGAGAAGGAAATCTTCGATCCATACCGTGGGGTCTAGTGTGTAATCGTATGATTTGATGTTGATGGGTTTAAACCCTTCTAGGAATTGGTGATCCATTACTTCATCAGTGAAGCAGAGGGGGTGTGCGGCGCCTCTGTGCCGGGCTATGTCATGACGTAGTCTGACTAAATCTAGTCGGTTATGTTCGGCCCTGTCGGACTTATTATTAGTGTATTCGGCATGACGGTCGTCGTCATGTCCTGTGCCGCACCCCTGTGATCCGTATATTGATCATCGTTGTCCTGCGTTGTTTTCAAATATATTTCGCAGGTCCTACGTATTGCCCCGGGCCATAGTGAACTGGCGTGGGGTGCGGGCTGGTGTTTGGTCTGATACGCCATTTTATCCTGGCCGCGATGTGGTCGGTCAGCCTCGTCTTGTGTTGGTAGTGCAGGCTCTACGGCCTTTTCCTCTAGCTAGGGTAGCAACTTGTGTTTTTGGGTAACCCTTGGTTGGGGGCTCGAGTCCGTATTCCTCGGCCGCCAGGACCTCAGTCCATCTGTCTGCGAGCAGATCTTGATCAGCTTGGAGCTGCTGCTGCTTCTGCTTCTTTTTCAGGCTTCTTGCAGTGGCTATAAGCCGGCACTTAAAGCGCTCCTGCTCTATGGGATCCTCCGGTACGCCGAATTCGTCGTCACCGAGGCTCACCTCGTCTTCGGAGGGAGGCATATAGTTGTCGTCCTCTAAGTATCCGTCCATCGCCTGTTCATCTGGGCTGACCTGCCCGTGTTCTTGTTCGGCCTGCTTGAAGGTAGGCTAATCAGGATTGTATTCCTCGGCGCCATCTGGATTGTTTTCTTCTCGAGTGCCGGTGTTGCTGTGGCGGGGCTTAGAGCGGCGCCGATGACGCCCATGCTTTGATTTCTTCCCTGAGGGGTTATCTTCTGTTGCCTCATCGCCATTGTTTTCTTTGGGGGTGTCCACCATATATATATATCATATGAAGAGGTGGCAGTCCAGCGCCCTGTGGGCGGTGGTTCCTGTTCTTCTCCGGCATCGTCGTCTATACCGTTGATGTCTTTGGAGTCGAAGTTAAGCACGTCGGTCAAATCATCGACCGTGGCTATGAAGTGGGTGGTGGGTGGGTAACGAATTTCTTCGTCGCCTGCTTCCCAGAATTTAGCACATCGGCAAAGGGGGAGTGCTGAAAGATATCCGCGGTGGTGAACTCCATTATCGGAGCCCAATTGGACTTGATGTGCCCGGGCACTCGCGGTTCAGAACCCACGTCCGGACACAGGTCCGGGGGTCCGGTGATGCAGATCCCCTTAACGGCGGAGTCTTTGTTCGGCTCTACCGCCGAAGAGTATGCGGCCTGCGTGGCAGGGTCCATCCACCTGTCCTCGGTCGACGCGATCTGCCCCGGATTTCGGTATGGAGCGGCTGCAGGGGCGATATCCCGAATACTGTCCGATAGCAGATGTAAGTCATGCTCGTCGTGACTGTTCGATACTCCCGATGCAGGCCCAAATCCGTCGAAGATCAAGTCTCCGTGGATATCAGCCGTATAATTCAAGTTCCCAAACCTGACCTGATGGCCAGGGGCGTAGCTGTCGATCTACTCCAGATGGGCAAGCGAGTTAGCCCGCAGTGCGAAGCCGCCGAACACAAAGATTTGTCCGGGGAAAAAAGTCTCACCCTGGACTGCATTGTAGAAGTTTCTAGGAACCATCACGCCTTACAGCGACGACACAAAGGAACTCTCAATGAAAGCACCAATGTCGGTGTCAAAACCGGCGGATCTCGGGTAGGGGGTCCTGAATTGTGCGTCTAAGGCTAATGGTAACAGGAGACTGGGGACACGATGGTTTACCCAGGTTCGGGCCCTCTCGATGGAGGTAATACCCTACTTCCTGCTTGATTGATCTTGATGATACGAGTATTACAATAGTTGATCTACCACGAGATCGTAGTGGCTAAACCCTAGAGGCTACCCTATGGTATGATTGTTATTGTCCTACGGACTGAACCCTCTGGTTTATATAGACACCGGAGGGGGCTAGGGTTACACAGAGTCGGTTATAGAGAAGGAGATCTACATCCGAATCGCCAAGCTTGCCTTCCACACCAAGGAGTGTCCGATCGGACACGGGACGAAGTCTTCAATCTTGTCTCTTCATAGTCCAACAGTCCGGCCAAAGTACATAGTCCGGCTGTCCGGATACCCCCTTATCCAGGAATCCCTCACCCATCTTCTGCTATATGGATGCTTTTGACCTGGAAAAATCATAAGGAAGCTTTCGGTATGAAGAGCCGCCATCTCGAGGTGGAACCTAGGCAAAGCAATCTAGGGCTCCAGAGGAGCTGTTCTACCAGGGAAACTTCTCCCCCGAAGGGGGAAATCGAGCCATCGTCATCACCAACAATCCTCTCATCGAGAGGCGCTCAATCTCCATCAACATCTTCACCAACACCATCTCCTCTCAAACCCTAGCTCATCTCTTGTATCCAATCTTTGTCTCAAAACCTCAGATTGGTACCTGTGTGTTGCTAGTAGTGTTGATTACTCCTTGTAGTTGGTGCTAGTTGGTTTATTCGGTGGAAGATCATATGTTAAGATCCTTAATGATATTCAATACCCCTCTGACCTTGAACATGAATATTCTTTGTGAGTAGTTACGTTTGTTCCTGAGTACATGGGAGAAGTCTTGTTATAAGTAATCATGTGAATTTGTTATTCGTTCGATATTTTGATGAGATGTATGTTGTCTTTCCTCTAGTGGTGTTATGTGAACGTCGACTACATGAGCGCTCATCCCTGGAAAACTACTAGTCTTAAAAGAAAAACAAGACAAAACTAAAGGAATGGAAATTTTGACACTTGAGACTTGCCTAAAGTTGTTACCAACAATTTTTTGGTGCTGAGCCCAAGACTTGTTCTTAAAATATGACTTTGTTCCAACTATCTTTTCTCTCCTTGGCCTGGAGAGGTCAGTCCTGGCAAGTTTGCTAGATGCATAACATTAGCATAATCAATTATATCATGTTCCCGTGCTTCCCTTACCTCCATCTTTAGGGATGGATCCTCTATGCAAATAAGTGGGGGTTCAGTATGTGTGGTGGTTTCATCCAAAGTTGCCATTGTACCATAAGGGATATAGATTGCCGTCTCCAAGGCCTTCTCTTCATCCTTCTTCACGAACAAGACATTCACCAATGCCTTGTCTATTTCACTTCAGTCTGATATTGAAGTGACAAACTATTGTAGGAGAGGAGCCCACCAAATCCATCAAGGTTTCGTGTCTTTCTTTGCCAAAACTTCCTTCATTGTTTGCCGGCCTGTGTAAATAATGACTTTTGCCTCTGTAATATAAGTCCTGAACTTTTCACAAGCAAATATCACTTCATATAATTCTCTGTCATTTTTAGCATAATTTCTTTGTGCATCATTTAGAGTGTGGCTAAAATAATAAATGATAATGAACTTGTTAACTTCGTGGTGTCCCAACACAACAGTTACCGCGTTGTTGTCAGTTTCACATACTACCTCAAAGGATTAATCTCAATTGGGAGGTGTAATGACAGGTGCCATGAGCAACCCTTGTTTTAGCTTTTTGAAGGCTATCTTGCACTCCTCAATGAATTCAAATGGAACACTCTTCTGCAAAATATTAGTGTCGTGGAAAGGTCATGGCAGATGTCCTAGCAAAAGGACTTAGTAATGGAGCCATCGCAACTAGGAAGCTTAAAGGGGTTAAAACAGGACAAAGGACACGAGAGTTTATACTGGTTCGGCCCCTTGCGGTGAAGGTAAAGGCCTAATCCAGTTTGAGGTGGAATTGCTTATGTCTCTATTACCACGGAGCGAATCTGCTTGACCTAGTTCTCGATCTAATGTTACTTGTCCTGAACCGCCGCCTGGTCGTCCCTTTATATACAGAGGTCGACGCCCAGCGACTCACAGAGTTCTGGCCGGCTCATAAACAGTGTCCGGCTCAGTGACTATCTATTCTTGCCTTACAATACAAGTCATACATATATGTCGGTTTATCTCTACGGGCCTTAACTCGCCATTGGGCCTTGGGCTCTTAACTGAACCGCCATCTTCAAGTATTGTCGTGGGCTTCATGTGATGAATCGCCATAGGTATAACCCGGCCCCTTCTGGGCGGGTTATACTAATAGTTATATCCCCAACATTAGGCCCTAGATTGATTTGAACTGGTTCATGTCAATCCTCAACACTTAGAAAAAATCTTCTACTCTTCATTTGCATGAAAATTTATAACCCGCCATGACGTCATCTTCTCGATTTGTGATAACCCGCCATGACATCACCTACCATTAATTCACACTTTGTTCAACATATCTCAACGGATCCTTATCTTAATAACCGTCCCGAGAATTGAGGCGTCTAGGCAGCTGGATAACCATTTTTTCAGCCTCCTTGTTTTCACGCCCACTTATCAGTCTTCCCTTATAAATAGCTACGACCGGTCTTCTTCTCATTCTCCCCCTTTCCATCGTCTTCTTCCTCTCGCAACCTTCTGCCGCCCGAGCTCCGCCGCCACCGCAGAGCACGCCATCCTCTTCGTCCCTGGCTGCTGCATCACCCTGAACGAACCAGAGAACGGCGACGGCCCTACGCAGTCAATCTACATCTGTAAGTACTTGCTTCCCTGTATCCCAGATCCACATTAGGGTTTCGACTTGTTCGTCGTGTTCTCCGTAGTGTTCTTCTTAGCCTGTCCACCGCATCACCTTTTGATCTAGAAACAGTACAAAACGTATGCGGTAGTTGTCTTGCTTTCACCTTCCATACCAACAGATCCCCTTTCCTGGAAGAAAAGATCCCTTTAGAGCTCATGAACTCATCTGTACTGGTTTTTTAGGTCTAAATTTATTTCCTTTTTCTAAACAGCCGCTGATCCAAAATAATAGATGCAGCATGTGAAACCTGTTTGTATGGTACTTAGCAATAAATTGCATCTTAATAGATCCACCTAGTCATGGCGGCTCATACCACCGGCTTCAATTGTAATGTTCAATAGATAACATCAAACTGCTCATGGCGGCTTAAATAACCTGACTGCTCACGGCGGTTTAAATAACCTGATGTAATTAGTCATATACCATTAGGCCCCTTTATAAGCCGCCATTCTAAATATGTGTTGTAATACTTCTCCTCGGCTTAAGTTTGAACCAGCAATTTTACTCTTTTTTAGGCTTCCTTCTTCACAATGCCGCCCAAAACAACCACTTCATGTAACTGGGCCAAATCCATCGTCACGGAGAGTAATCTTGATGATTTTGTGAAAACCGGTTTAATGTGTACCTACATGGGCGAGAAGAATGATCTACTGCGCCACAGCCCTGGCGATTTACCTAATGATGTTATCAATGATATGATGAAGTCGCTTTTGAATGAAAGCCTAGCAGACTGTGGCAAGGTGGGCTTAAGCCCTTTTTGCAAAGCTAACCCGGCTCCTGGGGTAAGACGCCAAACTTAATTATTTTACCTTTACTTTTGATGTTTTGTCTCAACTCAAACCTTTGCTACTTTTCACAGGCCGATGATGAGTTTTGGAAGAAAAAATATTACCATGAGGCTGGAAAGAGAGCCAGGAAGGCCAAGAAAGCCGATAGGAAGGCCTCCGTTAAGAAAAGAGGAAAGAAGCCCAGCGCTTCTGACTTGCTTCGACTAGAAGACACCTCTGAGTCGGAGGTAGCCCTTGACTCTCTTGGCTCCTTTTTTAACCACCTTATTGACATTGATTATCATCAGGATGACACGAGAACGAGTCAGTGAGTGGACGAAGAGGTAACTATTATTTCCTCCGACTCCAAACCTTTGCCAAGACAAAAAATCCAAAGAGTAACCCGGAAAGTAAGATTTTCACATCCCTTAGCTTATTAGGATCCTCACTTTCTTTTGAAGCGACAGATTCATGAGAGCCGGAGGCAGACCCGGACCAGCAAGGATGCAGAACTCTCCTCCGGCTTACCGAATACTCCAAGGAAGCGCCGGAACAAGGTCACCTCCGACTTAAAACCTTTTTATCCTTTGGCGGGTCTCACGCGTCAACCACTCAACTCTTCTTATTCAAATTATCAGGAAACTTCACATTCTTCTGGTGACTCAATCCATTCCAATATGCCGGCTTTCAAGACCGCTCCAGGGTAATGATGATTTACTTATCCTGTACTCATTACAATCCTTTTATACTTGTATTAACCTCTTTTTATTTTGTGCAGTGGAAAAGCAAAGCCCAGCAAGAGAGTGAAGAAAAACAAGCCGGTTGAAGAGCCGTCCGTCAATGAGTCGGAGCTCTAGACCGCAGCGCCTAAGGCCTCTGTTCCTGAGGCGGTTGAAGAGCCGACCGTCAATGAGCCGGAGCTCTAGACCGCAGTGCCTGAGGCCTCTGTTCCTGAGCTGCCGCTTGAGCCGTTTCATGACATGCCAACAATGACTGTTGACCCACCTGTCGATCAAACCGCCGATGGATCTTTAAACCCCGAAGCTTCAAGCCCGGTTAAGACAGCCAACCCAGAAGATGTTGATGTGGAAATCACCAAGACCAGCTATACTGAGCCAGGGAGACCTACTGTGCTAGCTAAGTGTTCTGCTAAGGAGGAGCACATTGAATGACGTAAACTCAGATTTGATGTTGCTGACTATACTCAATTGAGCATTGGCGAAGTTTTTTCTAGTTATCTTAGCCAAGTGCAAAAGAGCCGCGATCTTGAAGTTGACATGGTGAAACAAATGCACCAGAAATTTGAGGTATGAATTTTTTCCTCTATTGAATTATCCTTACTATGCCAGCCCCCAAGTCTACTGCTTATGATGAATATGATGTAGACTTAGAACGAACTTATGAGCATTAGTAATATCCTTTGGTAGAATCCTTTTTAAAAATCCTACTTAATCCGTAGTCCCCAAGGGCCGGTTTAATCAGCATGAATGAGTCGGTCCTTCATATGCTTGTGTAGAAGACAGTACTTGTGTAGTTTTTAATCAGCAATATGCATTAGTCCCCAAGTGCTAAGTACTCTTGCTTGAAAAGTGCTTGGGACTTACTCTCATAAGCCACCACTTAGACAAAACTTTCGATAGACATTAGCCCCCAAGTGCCAAGTGTTATTGTGTGCAAAAAGGCTTGGGACTTGATATGTTGAACTAACTCCTGAATTATGATGTTGATCCGACTTATGAACAGACCACCACTGCTCAAGTTCAAACTGAATTGTCTGAGCTGAAGACCCATCTAGAGCTACAGGAGCTTGAGACCCAGAGGGCAAATTAAAAATTTGAGTTCAGCGTATCTGAACAAGAAAAACTAAAGGCCAACTTTAAAGTCGAGGAAAATTCCTGGTCTGTAGAAAAGACTGCCTTGACCCATCAAGCGGAAAAAGCAGAGGCGACTCTTGAAGAAGTGACCACTGAATTATCCGGCTTAAAACGCCATGTGTCTCAGATGGTCTCGGCTATCTTTGGTAAGTCGCCCTATGAGTGTCAAGTATTGAATCTTTCTCTTGATCATATGAACTGTATTTAACTCATCTGTTATTGTTATGCAGGCCCCAGGAGCACCAACCTCAACCAGGACATGTTGGTGAAGTTGAAGGAGGTTTACACACTCGTAGAACAATTTTATACTGGAGCTCAGCGTGCCTTGGCCACCGTTGTGCTGTCCAATGAAGCCCCCACGCTCTTGGTTGACGTGCTAAGGAAGCTTTCTGTGCTACCCCAGCGACTTAATGAAATAAAACGATCATCTGCGTGAGCCGGAGCCGTATCTGCCTTAAGCCCGGCCAAAGCATGGCTGCCGGAACTAGGCCCGGCTGACATCTCAATTGGATATCCAACCCTCAAGGAAGATGGCACTCCGTTTGAACAGACAAACTTTGCTGCTTGCGTGAAGGAGATACGTCATGTGGCCAGCCTGATTGCCAATGAGACAGACCTCACTAAGTACCATCCGGCTTACGATGTGGGAAATCATAGGATATCAATGCTGACTTATAAAGTGACAAGCCTGATCCCCCCAATCCGTAAGCACACCTTTGCCCTTGAAGTTGACCTGTCCATGCTAATTGATGATGAAGCTGAATTTGAAGCTTTGAATGGCATTGACTGGTCGTCATCAACCTTCCAGGACGGTGAACAGGACAAAGAAGCGGAGAGGGTTGATCCAGAAACCTCAGGCCAGTAGAGGCAGGAAGATTAATCTGCTGGGCGGTTTATATTTGTGATGTTGAAAAAACAATTGATCATTTAGACTCGGGGAGTCATGTAATAGGGTAGAAATGACTTTGCTCTGTCGTGCCATCGTGCACATTTTGGTGCTCAATACTGTTAAGCCGCCCTTTTATATTTACCCTTGTTATACTTATTATCTGTTTTCCTTGTGCATAAGAAAGTCCTTCAAATATCCTGCACATAGAAATAGATCACAAGAACCCTTGGTGGTTTACCGCGGAGTGGGTCATAATATCTCACATATAACCACTGATGTGTAAAAAGGAGTCAGAGATAAGCCTGTTATGAATCATAACTTTGAAACATAACTATAATAATAATATCATACCTGTGATATTGAATTTTCACTGTCGGTTTATGTGACCTGTGCAGTAAGGGTGATAACCCAATCTTTAGAAGCCAAGACTTCCAAACGCTTGATGATTGTCATATGCTAGCGACTTATCGTCCAAAGTTAAGCCGGGTTAAATAGAAACCACATATATATGCCTCAGATATGAACAAAAAAGTCTCAAGGTAAACCCAAAATATTGTTTTCAAAAAACTTAAGCCAAATAGAGAGAGAAAAGCGAGGCTGCTGATTCGAATACGATCAGTAAGCCGGACCAAAAGGGGTTAAGCTATGATTCAAATATGATCAAGAGGGCCCCTAGTGGGTTTGGCATTGCGCCGATCAAGAGGGTACCAACAACTATGTTCTCTTTGGTTTGAATACGACCTATGTTTGAACAGGAAGCCCCCAAATGACCTTGAGACTTTTTTGACGACCCTGATTCGAATACGATCAGAGTCGGACTAAAAGGGGTTAAGCTATGATTCGAATACGATCAAGAAGCCCCCTAGTGGGTTTGGCATTGCGCCGATCAAGAGGGTACCGATAGCTATGTTCTCTTTGGTTCGAATACGACCTATGTTTGAACAGGAAGCCCCCAAATGACCTTGAGACTTTTTTAATGACTCTGATTCGAATATGATCAGAGTCGGACCAAAAGGGGTTAATCTATGATTCGAATACGATCCAGCCCCCAAATGATCAAGTTGTTTGATCATCTATGATTCGGATACGATCAGGAAGCTGTGCGAAAGGAGTTAAGCTAGATTCGAATACGATCAACCCCCAATTGGTCTTTGGAATTATGATGATGAAGACATATGATTGTTTGAGGATGAAAAGGACAGAGGTCCTGCTTTATTACTTATCATAATATATACATCGTCAAAAATATGTACATCATAAGAGCCGGTGGCTCAAGTGTAGTAAGGCCGAAGATGAGCGATGTTCCACGGCCGGTGGGTCTCCTCCTCCGACTTATGTGAGTCTTTGTGCTCTCAAGCATCGATAAGGTAGTATGACCCGTTGTTCAAATTCGTACTGACCACAAAGGGCCCTTCCCAAGGTGGGGACAGCTTGTGCATATCAGTTTGATCCTGGATGAACCGGAGCACCAAATCACCTTCTTGAAAGGTTCTGGATTTAACCCGGCAGCTATGGTAGCGGTGCAGGTCTTGTTGCTAAATCGCCGAATGGGCTGCTGCAAGGTCACACTTCTCATCCAAGAGGTCCAGTGCATCTTGACGTGCCTGCTCATTATCAGCTTCGACGTAAGCCGCCACGCGAGGAGAGACATGATGGATGTCACTAGGGAGAACCGCCTCTGCTCCGTAAACCATGAAGAAAGGCGTGTAACCCGTAGACCTGTTGGGGGTAGTATTGATACTCCATATGACATAAGGTAACTCCTCGACCCAACAACCCAGCGTCCGTTGCAAAGGAACCATAAGCCGGGGCTTGATGCCTCTCAAAATTTCCTGATTGGCTCTTTCAGCTTGCCCATTAGACTGAGGGTGAGCTACTGATGATACATCAATACGAATATGCTCACGTTGACAAAATTCTTTCATAGCACCTTTGGACAAGTTAGTGCCATTATCAGTTATGATACTGTGGGGAAAGCCAAAATGGAAAATCACCTTTTTCATGAATTGAACCGCCATTGCCGCGTCACACTTACTGACCGGCTCTACTTCAACCCACTTTGTGAATTTGTCAACCGCCACCAAGAGTTGGTTTTTTATCCTTGGACCTTTTGAAAGGCCCAACCATGTCAAGTCCCCAGACTGCAAATGGCCAAGTAATTGGAATCATCCTCAATTCTTGAGCCGACACGTGAGCTCGCCGTGAAAATTTCTGACAACCATCACATTTACTGACCAAATCCTCTGCATCAACGTGAGCCGTCAGCAAATAAAATCCATGATGAAAAGCCTTGGCCACAAGGGACTTTGAACCGGCATGATGGCCACAATCCCCTTCATGAATCTCATGAAGAATCTCTTGACCTTCCTCAGGAGAGACACAATGCTGAAACGCCCCAGTGACACTGCGATGATGTAACTCGCCATTGGCAATTGTCATTGACTTAGACCGTCGGGTTATCTACCTGGCCAAGGTTTCATCCTCAGGTAACTCGCCCCGGGTCATATAAGCCAAATACGACACTGTCCAATCTGGGATGATGTGAAGAGCTGTCACCAATTGTGCTTCCGGGTCAGGAACAGCAAGGTCTTCCTTTGTAGGCAACTTGACAGAAGGGTTATGCAGAATATCCAGGAAAGTATTCGGTGGCACCGGCTTACACTGAGATCCCAGCCAGCTTAAAGCATCAGCCACCTCATTCTTTCTGCGATCAATGTGCTCCACTTGATAACCCTTGAAGTGCCCAGCAACAACATCAACTTCATGGTGATAAGCCGCCATGAGGGGATCCTTGGAATCCCATTTTCCTGAGACTTATTGAGCCATCAAATATGAGTCACCAAAGCACCTTACCCGGCTTAAATTCATCTCCTTAGCCATCCGAAGACCATGGAGAAAGGGCTCATACTCAGCTGCATTGTTAGTACAGGGAAACATCAACCTTAGCACATAACAAAATTTGTCACCTCGAGGGGAAGCTAAGACAACTCCAGCCCCCGAACCCTCCAATTGCCTGGACCCATCAAAGTGAATAGTCCAATACGTGTTATCTGGCTTCTCTTCAGACATTTGTAGCTCTGTCCAGTCATTAATGAAATCCACTAGTGCTTGAGATTTGATAGCAGTGTGTGGCACATACTTTAAACCATGAGGCCCAAGCTCAATGGCCCACTTGGCGACTCGTCCTGTGGCTTCTCTGTTTTGAATGATATCTCCTAAAGGAGCAGAACTGACCACAGTGATGGGATGACCCAGAAAATATTGTTTAAGCTTCCGACGGGCCATGAACACCCCATAAACAAGCTTATGCCAACGTGGATATCTCTGCTTGGACTTAATAAGCACCTCACTAATATAGTAAACCGGTCATTGAACCGGATATTCTTTGCCAGCCTCCTTGCACTCCACCACAATGGCCACGCTAATAGCACATGTGTTAGCAGCCACATATAACAAATAATGGCTCCTTATAAATGGGAGCAGCAAGAACTGGCGGATCAGCTAGCTGCCTCTTCAAATCTTCAAATGCATTGTTAGCAGCATCACTCCAGACAAAGTCGTCTGTTTTCTTCATCATCTGATACAGCGGTATGGCCTTCTCACCTAACCGGCTTATGAACCGGCTTAATGCAGCAATACGACCTGCCAAACGCTGAACATCATTGATACACGCTGGTTTAGCCGGAGAGGTGGTGGCCTTGATCTTCTCCGGGTTAGCCTCAATGCCCTTGTTAGAAACCAGGAAACCCAAAAGCTTGCCCGCTGGCACACCAAAAATGCACTTGGCTGGGTTAAGCATCATCTTGTAGACCCGGAGATTATCAAAGGTTTCCTTCAAATCGTCTATCAAGGTTTCCTTCTCTCTAGACTTCACCACAATGTCGTCCACATAAGCATGAACGTTGCGCCCAATCTGACTGTGAAGACAGTTCTACACACATCTCTGATAAGTTGCCTGGGCACTCTTGAGCCCGAAAGGCATAGACACATAGCAGAAGGCTCCAAAGGGAGTAATGAAAGTCATCTTCTCCTAGTCCTTAACTGCCATCTTGATCTGATGATACCCAGAATAAGCATCCAAAAAACTCAAGCGCTCACAACCCGCCGTAGCATCAATGATTTGATCAATACGAGGGAGAGCAAAAGGATCAGCCGGACAAGCCTTGTTTAAGTCCGTGTAATCCACACACATGCGCCAAGTGCCGTTCTTCTTAAGCACTATCACTGGGTTAGCCAACCACTCTGGATGAAAAACTTCAACAATGAACCTAGCCGCCAAGAGCCGGGCTACTTCCTCGCCAATGGCCTTACACCTCTCCTCATTAAACCGCCGAAGAAACTGCTTGACCGGCTTAAATTTCGGATCAATATTGAGAGTGTGCTCAGCGAGTTATCTTGGTACACCCGGCATGTCAGAAGGTTTCCATGCAAAGATGTCCCGGTTTCCATGGATGAACTCGATGAGCGTGCTTTCCTATTTGGGATCCAGGTTAGCACTGATATTGAACTGCTTGGATGAGTCGCCCAGAACGAAATCAACAAGCTTGGTGTCATCAGCCGATTTAAACTTCATCACCGGGTCATGCTCCATAGTTGGCTTCTTCAAAGACGTCGTATCAGCCGGGTCAACATTGTCTTTGTAAAATTTCAACTCTTCCGCTGCGCAGACCGACTCAGCGTAGGCAGCATCACCTTCTTCACATTCCAGGGCTATCTTCCGACTTCCATGCACCATAATGGTTCCTTTAAAACCCAGCATCTTGAGCTGTAGATAAACATAACACGGTCGTGCCATGAACTTCGCGTAAGCCGGTCGTCCAAACAGGGCATGGTATGAGATCTTGATTTTGACCACTTCAAAAGTTAACTTCTCGGCCCTGGAATCATGCTCATCTCCAAAGGCCACCTCCAGCTCAATCTTGCCCACAGGGTACGCCGGCTTACCAGGCACCACTCCATGGGAAACAGTGTTGGATGTCTTAAGATTTTTATCAGTTAACCCCATACGACAAAAAGTCTCATAATAGAGGATGTTGATGCTACTGCCTCCATCCATGAGTACCTTAGTGAATTTGTATCCACCAACTTGAGGCGCCACCACCAAAGCCAAGTGACCCGGATTATCAACCCAGGGCGGGTGATCCTCTCGGCTCCACATAATGGGTTGTTCAGACCATCGCAAGTATTGGGGAACTATCGGTTCAACGACGTTCACAGCCCTCTTGTGAAGCTTCTGGTCTCGTTTGCACAAACTTGTGGTGAAAACGTGATACTGCCCACTATTCAACTGCTTTGGATGACTTTGATACCCGGATTGTTGTTGCTGCTGACCCCCTTGGCCGGATTGCTGGTTATAACCACCCTGGTTGCCTTGATTATATCCACCCTAATTATATTGGTGGCCCTAAAAGCCGAAATTAGAGACGCCACCTCCATAACCCGGGCCATGAAAATCGCCACCGCCTGGTCCATGATTGCTGTCAAACATATTAGAGTTCTTGAAAGCCTTCATAATCGTACAATCCTTCCACAGGTGAGTGGTCGGTTTCTCCTGAGTGCCATGCCTTGGACAGGGCTCATTTAGCAACTTCTCAAGAGTGGGACCTGACCCGCCGGACCGAGGAGGCGGCCTCCCCTTACATCGTTGATTGTTGCCCTACGCATTGATGTTAGCCACAAACTCCGAGCTACCATCATCCTTACGTTTGTTATTGCCCCATACATTCGCCGGGTTATGCTGCGGGCCCTTAGCATTGCCGTTCTTCTTTCCCTTCCCTGTCTTCTCATCGTCAGACTCGGGATCCTTGGTACTATCAAAGTTGGCATATTTCACTAGAGCCGCCATCAGCTGGCCCATGTCATTACAATTGCGCTTGAGCTGTCCCAGCTTCTGTTTCAGAGGCTCAAAACGGCAATTTTCTCCAACATTAAGACTACAGAGTTGGCATCCTTCTTATTGGATGAATGTATTATAGACTTGACCCGGCGCACCCAATGGGTCGTGGATTCACCCTCCTCTTGCTTGCAATTAGTCAAGTCCACAATCGACATGGGCTGCTTGCATGTGTCTTTAAAGTTCTGAATAAACATGGCCTTTAACTCTGCCCATGAACCGATGGAATTAGGTGGCAGCCCCTTCAACCAAGTACAGGCCGTTCCATCCAGCATCATGGTGAAGTACTTGGCACATGCAGCGTCACTGACTTCCAGTAGCTCCATGGCCATCTCGTAGCTTTCAATCCACGCCCTAGGGGGTAAGTCGGCCGTGTAATTATGCACCTTTCTAGGTCCCTTGAAATCCTTGGGAAAACGCTCATTATGCAGAGCCGGTACCAAACAAGGTACACCCGTAGTCCTAGAGGTCATGCCTGCCTCAATTGAAGTCGTCAGATAAACTGGAAGGAGCTGACAAGCCGCCTGCTCAGCTTGTTGACGCAATCTATCCTGATAAACCAAATTAAGAGCTCCATCACGAGCCGGGTCATGCCCGCGTGGCTGGTCATGGCGCCGGGCATTGCTTGAAACGGCTGGTGAGTCCATGTGCCTGCTATAGCTCCGGCTCCGGCTTGGGCGAGGGGTGGAATGAATCCTTTCTCGGCTATAAGAATATGCCTCCTACTGCACCAGTGTTGTCTGAAGAAGTTCTCTGTCCCTTCATGTTTCAACCGCCGTTGGAGAGTCGCCATCCACTAGGAGAAGCGCCAAACGTGCCGCCGCAATGATCATGTTCTCCAAAGGATTGGAATAATGACCCGGTGGTACTGGTACATGCTGAGGTGGAGCAGTATGCGGACGAGGGGGTTCCGTCACACGTGGTTGAACCGGTGTCCCAGCCCCAGGCGCCGTAGCCCAGTTTACCTCTGGTGGGTTACTAGGTCCTGCACCAAGCGCGTGAAAGAGGTTTCTAGGCTCATAATCCGCATGTAGATGGGACTGGTGCCTTCTCCGCATGATCTCATTTGTTGCATTCTGATCCATCATAAGCTGAAAAGCCTGCGACTGAATCCGCTAAGCCTGAGCATCCAGAGCCGCCCGCTCCGTGGCCATCCTGACGTCCTCTGCCGCCAGGTCTTCTTTGGCTTGTGCTACCTCCTGCTGTAATTGTGCCACTTCCGCATCATGTTGAGCTTGATTTTCCGGGTTGACCACGACAGTTAACAGAGCCGTCAACTTATCCATTAATGTCAGGACCCCGACTCAATGCCACATCGATCTAGCATGTAACACCTCATATCACTTTGCGGCCTCACGCACGGTATTCCCACGGGTGTCGCCTTACCTTTGCCCAGGACCGTTTGCGCCTTTTGGCACACGTATATGACAGTGTCGCTAGCATCCATATGATAAGGAGCCCGGGCTGACATGGCTAGTCGTAAACCCAAAGTGGCACAGACTTACAGGGACAGGCATCCATGACCCAGCATCGAACGTGTCGGTCATCAGCGAATGAATCCAGGCTGTAGCGCTGGGCTAGCAGGACTCCGGTGAACCGGGCTGTAGCGGGCTAACAGGACTCCGGTATTCATCGCGTGACATTTCCCCGAAGGGACAGACACAGGAACGAAGAAGGACACATGCCGGCCAGCCTAAGTGTTCCAGAGCAGTAGCAAGCTACCATGGCTCAGTGAAACACTAGGAGACATTTCCCCGTAAGAGAGGCTACTAAAGATAAACAACTAGATGGTCAGATCCCACACATACCAAGCATTTCAATAACATACACACAATATGCTCGTTATGTGCAAATACAACATGGCATCACAACATGGCTCTACGACTCAAGTAATGTATTCATTAGGCTCCGAGGAGCGAGATATTACAAACATGGGTCTCATGACCCAACAATCAGAGCATACAAATCGAAGCACAAGCGGAAGCTATCATGTCTGAGTACAGACATCTATAAATGAAAAAGGCTGAGAAGCCTGACTATCTATCAGATCCTGCCAAGGGCACAAGATCGTAGCTGAGGTATCAAGCTAAACGTCGAAGTCCACGCGGAACTACTAGTGAGACTGAAGTCTCTCTGCAAAACATAAAATAGGCAAACGTGAGTACAAATGTACCCAGCAAGACTTACATCAGATCTATCTACATATGCATCATTATCAACAAGGGGGTGGAGGGGTTTGACTGCAGCAAGCCAGCTTTGACTCGGTGGCTATCCTGAACTACGACTGCAAGTAACTCTTTTGAAATGGTGCACACGAGTCCACATATTCACCGTATCAATACACCACTATGGATCCGCTCTCGTTCCCCTACGAGAGCGCCATCCATAGCACTCACGCTTATCTTGCGTATTTTAGAGTATCCACTTTCACTTGTCTATGAACTGATATAAGCAACCCAGAAGTCCTTTTCCGCGGACACGGCTATTCGAATAGATGATGTTAACCCTGCAGGGGTGTACTTCTTCACGCACGCTCTCACCACTTACCGCCGTTTACACGACATGTACTCGGCAACCTTCAAGCGGAAGCCCAACGTGGGTGTCAGCCACGGCCTACCTAAACACTCAAGTCTCTAGTCCAGGTTTATCGCCTATTCGGGTTCCATCCATGAGGAGATCCGGCCGGAGTTTCGCTCACAGCCCCAAACGATGTGAACAGGGTTCCCGAGACACCAAACGGGCGCCCGGTACACCGTGCCACGTGCCTACCGCATCACAGCCCACCCCTACGGTCAGCGCTGCGCACGGCCTCCAGCATACTACAAACACCAGAAACTACTTGCAACTCCTGGACAGAGGACAAGGGTGATCAAGAAGCCGAGAGGGTCCATTGGTTTCGGGCCCAATGCGTGGTAGTAGCTGAATCATGGATCACAAACACAGAACTCAGTTCCTGAGGACGGCTGCAATGAGACAACCCACCATGTACTCCTACATGGCCTCTCACCGCTACCTTTACCAAATTGTGTTCACACACTTAGCTCACACACAGTAGGACAGGTTCACACGCCTCTGATTCATCCCTGATGAATCAGACCCGACTCAACTCTAAGCAGTAGCAGGCATGACAAACAAGCATAAATGAGTAGGCACAACAGGGCTCAAACAACTCCTACTCATGCTAGTGGGTTTCATCTATTTACTGTGGCAATGACAGGTCATGCAAAGGATAAAGGGGTTCAACTACCGCAGCAAGTAACAGATGAGTCGGTGTTGTCCTAATGCAGTAAAAGAGAGCAGGAGCGAGAGAGTGGGATTTTATCGGAATGAACAAGGGGGTTTTGCTTGCCTGGCACTTCTGAAGATAACATTGAGTCTTCATCAGTGTCAACGATCACATCATCGGTATCACGTCTATCGTGAGGGGACAAATACCGGCAACACAGAAGGAAACACAATCAATGCAATGCACAATATGATGCATGATCATGACATGGCAAAATGAATGTGTTTTGGGCTAATGCATCTAGCAACAAGTTAAATGGGGTTGGTTTGAATACAAGATTCAAATTCAAACTCCATATGTGATTATTCAAATGCCATTTAATTGATTTGTGCTAAACAGCAGCTATAAGTTGTTCTAACATGCATGAAAATGGTACAGATGGATTCCTTGAATTTTTCTGATAATTTATCATATATAAATTATTTAATTTGGAGCTACGGTTGATTTTCTATGAATTATTGAAGTTTATGCAATTTTCTGGAATTATAAATCATTTCCTAATTTATTTTAATTCCAGAAAGGAATTATTGCGTCAGCATGACCTCACCCTGACGTCAGCAGGTCAACAGACGCTGCTGCTGGTCAAACCTGACGTGTGGGGGCCACACGTCAGTGACACAGGGCTGTTTCACTCACTGACAGGTGGGACCGGTCAACGGCCACATCAGCTAGGTCAACTCCGACACGTGGGGCCACTGTGGTTAACTTAAACTAAACAGGGGTTAACCGTGGTTAGTTAAGGGCATGGGGCCCATATGTCAGTGAGAGATAGGTCTGTTAGCAGGGTCATTAGTGACTAAGTAAGTGCGCCACGTCGGCGTCACCGGAGTTCAGCCGGCGGCGACCAAACCCGGGGCGGCAACACGCCGGAGTTGCTCGGATTTCGCGTACAGACAGCGGTTTGAGCCGCGGTTGATCTCTACGGGTAGCTGGTGTTACAGCGTGTCGGCTGGTGGCAGTAGCCGGGCCGGGGGTGGCCGGAGTGGACGGCGACGAGCTCAAAGGCGGTGGCCGGAGTTCGGGCACCCGCGGGTTTGGCGTTGCGGTGCGCGGGAGGGGGAGCTGGTTGGTGTGTTGGGCTCCTGGGGGCTTTATGAACACGGTGAAGCACTCCGTCGTGGGCATGCGCGGCTATGGCCACGGCTGCGCCATGGCCGGCGGCGGGAAGCTCTCGGCCGCGACGGCATCGGTGTTAGAGGAAGAAATCGGGCCAGGGAAGAGGGGGAAACAGCACAGGAGCTCACAGCGGATGCAGCGGTGGCCTCGTCTAGCTCGGGGAGGCACCGGAGCGAGCGGAGCATCGAGGGGGATCTCCGGCGGCCGAGGAGGGGAAAAGCTTCGGTGGCAGCGTTGCAGCGTGTCCGGGGCCTCGTGGGTCGTCGAGGAGGTCGGGAACGTCGAGACGGAGCTCGCTGGCACGGCGAGGGGTCGAGGGAGAGGCAGTGGCTATGCAGGCGATGAGCGGCGGCGACGGGCTCCGCTCGGGAAGGGAGCAGAGAGGGGAGGGAGGCCCAGAGAGCGAGGGAGAAGTGAGAGGGGGTCGGGGAGGCGCGTGGCGTCGTCCGGGGCGTCAAGGAGGGAGTCAACCAGGCAGGAGGTGGCCAGGGGGAAGCAGGAGGTGGCCGAGGCCTCTCGGGCGCGCGCCACGCCTCGCCTCTGTT
>NC_041381.1:464629679-464666517 GCF_002162155.2 Triticum dicoccoides
GGGGAGGCGCGTGGCGTCGTCCGGGGCGTCGAGGAGGGAGTCAACCAGGCAGGAGGTGGCCAGGGGGAAGCAGGAGGTGGCCGAGGCCTCTCGGGCGCGCGCCACGCCTCGCCTCTGTTCGTCCTCCTGGCAGAGGAGGAAGAGGACAAGGGGGAGGAGGTGGGCTGGGCCGGCCAGGTGGGGGGGGGGAAGCTGGGCCGGCTGGGCTGGACAGGTAAGCGCCAGGTAAGCTTTGCTCTTTTTTATTTTTTTCTTCTGTTTTGTTTTTATTTAATCTTTTGCCACTGTTTTGAATTAAAAATAATAATTCAAACAATGCCAAAGCTCCTCTGAATATTTTATATTGCTAGATGGACTTTTCCAAAAGCTTATAAAATATTTCAGGGGTATTTGGAATTATAATCTAACAAATTATGAATATAGTTCCAAATGCAAATAAAGTAATGATTTAAATTCAGTGCTCAAAATATTCCTCAAAAATGTTCATTATTTTTGGTTTGGTGCAAAACCCTTGCCAAAATATAACCAACATTATTTAAGGCCATTTTGAAAACATTGAATGCATTTTCCAGGGTTCTTTGCCCCTCTTTTATTTAGGGTTTTGAGGCTTCCAACAATCCTCAACTCATGTTTCAGAAATTTAAATATGATGCCTGGATGAAGATGCAACTATTTACAACAACAATCTAGGGCTGTGACAACTCACCCCCACTAAACAAAAATCTCGTCCCGAGATTCAAGCGTAGGGTAAGGTGAAGGGGGAACGCAACTAGTACAATCTTCACGATCCAGGGTGCACTTCATAGGAACGTTGATTCGATCACCATCATTGTCTTGAAGTCTTGCTCTGAGAAATCCTGTCAACATGACATGGAGGGAAGAAGGAGACTCTAGAAGGGTCGATCTTCTTGAAGATCGAACAACTCACGGAATGAGACATAGGACCATCTCTCGGGTTGAGACACGAGATACACATCAAGAGGGGTGGAAAGAAACGGATGACGAAGGTTCACTAGGTAAACAACGATTCCACACCTAAGAAGGTGGTAAACGATTGTCCACGTAGCGAGGAGTTGAGTTGCCATGATACCACGATGAAACATCCTGAAGAAGGGTGATTCGTAGATTATTATCTTAAGTGGCAAAAAGAATTACCTTTGATTCAAAGATCATTGAAACTCTTTATACCAACCTAAGGTAATCACAAGCGATCATTTGGAGGGGGTCGGTAGAATGGCATACTCGGACTTGGATGATGTGGATTACCTTGTTGAAGACAACGTAATGGATGAATTTGCTTATCACCGGAGATGGAAGAGACCCATGGTAGAATGGCACATTGGCGGTGCAAGCTAGGAACAAGATGCAAATGCTGGGAATGATTCTGGTAACTGGGGAAGGACCCAACCATAGAGAGTGAATTCACTGTTTGAAAGGATCATAGCATTGCCGAGGAAACTGAGAGCAAACCCAGTTAGTGCTGATGATAACACCTACCGCTTGTGCGTGCTCTCAAGAACTTGAGCATTTCCACAATCATCAAGGTTTTACCAATATCCGTGTCAAGGATCCTGGCAACACAACTTGCTACCATGATGAATGGTGATGGAGGATGCAGATGCAAAGGAAGATAATACCTTCTCAGATTTCACCTTAGCGAAGCCAAGGAACAAAATCTGGATGATCGACCGAGAGACATTTAGCACTCCGCTTCTAATGTTCTCCTTGACGTGCTAGTGTAACCCATTCATAGATATGGTTTGATAACTAGAACATCAAGTAAAGGTCGGACTTCGGGAGCAATAGAATCCATAAGGAACAGTTACGGAGGTAAATCCTACGAAATCCTTATGGGGAGGTGGCCAACTTCCTCAAACAAGATACTACAATGATAGGTCTTCCGGCTGGGTGTGTTGGCCACGACATCCACTTTACCGGTTATCGAGGGACCAATATTATAGTTCTTGGGAAATGTTCCAACCATCATAACTGCCTGAGATTCAGATCTGGTTGGTGTCAGAATATTCCAGACCCATCGAGTCTAGGAAGAAAAATGAAAGTTTGCAACACAAATCGACGAGATGACGTTGCGAGATACTCGGGAAATGAACTACGATAGTAAGCTCCAAAACATGAGCTGGTTCTGCTACAAACATGTGAACACGTTGTCCCAGACAAGCATGACCACGTGGTAGTCTTATAATAAAACACTACCGAGTTCAGGTGGGGAACCATCAACGAGGATATCAAAATCCTTGCATAAAGTATACCCTTAAGAAGGAACTTCTTCTCCTTGAACAAATCAATCAGTGGCTTGGTGTGCTAGGATATACATATGGAATGAAGATGATCAGTCTAACAGACCACAGAATTCTTCGCACGTGCATGACCGACTTGCGATGATTCCAGAGGAAGCAACATTGACTTTCTCGAGTCCACGGCGGCAACTTGCATCAAATGCACATGAACTAGAGGAAGTCACTTCTTACATCCGAACATATGCTTCATGAACTAGCATGAACAAATGCTTTCAAAAGTTTCCAACACTAGCTTAATGTTCAACAAAATCATGGAGGAGATAAGGATGTTGTCAATGGGCTCAACAACAATTCATCTAGGTTTCCTTTTAAAAGGAATCCCATAGTTAAGTGAACACGGTGATAGCATTGGTCAGACCAAAGATGTAATGGTGTATGCTCGAGGGATCAACTACGAGTAACACAACATTACGAGCATCGTTGGTACTGATTTGACTTGACGATAGCCCACACTCAAATCAAAGGATTGATAAGACAATAGGTCCAGCAACTGATCACAGGGACCAATCGATGAAGATATCATCTTTCTTCAACACACTCTACATAGGAATATCCCTTGGAACGAACTAAGTCAGGCAAGCTTTTATCTTCCAACTCTCCAAGTTGTTGTCTAGCTTAACCAACTAGCTCAGGGATATCTAACACCGATTCTTGGAGAGAAGGTGGTTCATAAGAAACCAACTTGATCACGAGCTCAACATAATGGTCAGGTGACGACCTGGTGATACTTCCGAGAAGATATTTGGAAAATCACGAACCACCGATATGTTACTAAGCTCGAGAACAATCTCGCTTTTGAGGGCAAGACGATATGACCAAATGAGCGAGGACTTAACAAATCCTATCTCATCAATCGAAGGGTGCACCGAAATAAGGACTAGGTAGCACGATCAATCTTAGAATGATGATTCAATAACCAACACACTAAGAATGAAATTATTGTCCTTTAACTACCAAGCAATGGGGTTGCTAGGAGTATTGATTTCACACATCACGATTCACTTGTCGACATTCCGGTTATAACCACACGGAACCGAGGAATGAGTAATGATGGTGAGAAGTATCACTACGTCAAAATTCATGAGAGTTGGTGCAGTTCTCATGACAATTCTGACATAAAGGGGGTAATACTCCAAGGTAGAACAGAACCAAAAGCTGGGTTGGCATTTGATCTGCGGAATACAACTACTTTGACCCAATCCTAGATATGGATGAGGTACTGGAGTTTGTTTCTCCAAGTCATTCAGGACAGAATGGCTTGACGGACCATAAGGGTAATAGGCATCGGTAAACGAATGCATGCATACTCTTGACTATCAATTGATAAACGAGGGTCAGAAGACAACTAAAGAGGGACAACTCAAAGGAACATACGATTTTCTGAGTTGTGGATGCATGGTTTAGCATGTTGAACGAAGTTCAACATATTTCTTCCGGATAACCCATGCAGAAAGGTAGAACTGGCAGAGCCACAATATATAATGGAGAACTCATCAAGAATAATCCTGTTGTGATATTTCAGTTCAACGAGGAACTTCTGCCATAAGTAGTTCATGGTATTTGGAAGAAGAAGATACCACGGACTTCAAGGACTATCGCAAAGGTTACTAATAACCTAAGGGAGCTAGCAATTACTATCAACATGAAGTAAGTAGGGTGGATCTCGGGTCCAAGAACCCAGGAACAGAATACCTATTACTAAGTAGCATCACGGAATGCTTTCGAGAATGATGGCCAGAATCATCATACTGGGAACACAAAACGTTGCTAGATTACTAGGTGACTCCCTAAATACCTAGGGTCATAATAGTAACTCCAACATAAATGTCAAGGCAATAGAATACCTCAACTCAACAATTAGTGTGATTGAGCTGGCATAAGGGAACATCGAAACCAGAGGGAAAGGATTTTGCAAATGCATCAGACTATTTAGAAACCTGGAATGACTCGGACAGCATAACGGCTGTAAATGCTCAGAAAAGATTTGAGACATTCACAAAAAAATGGTGGCATAACCACTCAGAAGCACAATATCACGGTTTCGAGATCAACAATTAACATACGGAAGTAGTAGGAACTGAACTCAAGCTTAAATCCAACAATCTTATAAGTCTACGGATTAGTAACACGTGATCCTGATGGAAAGAAGAGATAGCCTAGTTCTTAATCCCCGTAGAAGAGAAGATGATGACTCAGATCAGAAGGCCATGAGGTATAAGGAGTAAAAAGAGCCTTACGTTCCATCCCACAATCAATTCCCTTATATAACTAAAGAATTTCTAGACTCAACTTCGACCAGTTTGGCTTGGTAATCCTACAGGCAGTCAAGCTCTGATACCAACGCTGTCAGGACCCCGACTCAATGCCACATCGATCTAGCATGTAACACCTCATATCACTTTGCGGCCTCACGCACGGTATTCCCACGGGTGTCGCCTTACCTTTGCCCGGGACCGTTTGCGCCTTTTGGCACACGTATATGACAGTGTTGCTAGCATCCATATGATAAGGAGCCCGGGCTGACATGGCTAGTCGTAAACCCAAAGTGGCACAGACTTACAGGGACAGGCATCCATGACCCAGCATCGAACGTGTCGGTCATCAGCGAATGAATCCAGGCTGTAGCGCTGGGCTAGCAGGACTCCGGTGAACCGGGCTGTAGCGGGCTAACAGGACTCCGGTATTCATCGCGTGACATTTCCCCGAAGGGACAGACACAGGAACGAAGAAGGACACATGCCGGCCAGCCTAAGTGTTCTGGAGCAGTAGCAAGCTACCATGGCTCAGTGAAACACTAGGAGACATTTCCCCGTAAGAGAGGCTACTAAAGATAAACAACTAGATGGTCAGATCCCACACATACCAAGCATTTCAATAACATACACACAATATGCTCGTTATGTGCAAATACAACATGGCATCACAACATGGCTCTACGACTCAAGTAATGTATTCATTAGGCTCCGAGGAGCGAGATATTATAAACATGGGTCTCATGACCCAACAATCAGAGCATACAAATCGAAGCACAAGCGGAAGCTATCATGTCTGAGTACAGACATCTATAAATGAAAAAGGCTGAGAAGCCTGACTATCTATCAGATCCTGCCAAGGGCACAAGATCGTAGCTGAGGTATCAAGCTAAACGTCGAAGTCCACGCGGAACTACTAGTGAGACTGAAGTCTCTCTACAAAACATAAAATAGGCAAACGTGAGTACAAATGTACCCAGCAAGACTTACATCAGATCTATCTACATATGCATCATTATCAACAAGGGGGTGGAGGGGTTTGACTGCAGCAAGCCAGCTTTGACTCGGTGGCTATCCTGAACTACGACTGCAAGTAACTCTTTTGAAATGGCGCACACGAGTCCACATATTCACCATATCAATACACCACTATGGATCCGCTCTCGTTCCCCTACGAGAGCGCCATCCATAGCACTCACGCTTATCTTGCGTATTTTAGAGTATCCACTTTCACTTGTCTATGAACTGATATAAGCAACCCAGAAGTCCTTTTCCGCGGACACGGCTATTCGAATAGATGATGTTAACCCTGCAGGGGTGTACTTCTTCACACACGCTCTCACCACTTACCGCCGTTTACACGACATGTACTCGGCAACCTTCAAGCGGAAGCCCAACGTGGGTGTCGGCCACGGCCTACCTAAACACTCAAGTCTCTAGTCCAGGTTTATCGCCTATTCGGGTTCCATCCATGAGGAGATCCGGCCGGAGTTTCGCTCACAGCCCCAAACGATGTGAACAGGGTTCCCGAGACACCAAACGGGCGCTCGGTACACCGTGCCACGTGCCTACCGCATCACAGCCCACCCCTACGGTCAGCGCTGCGCACGGCCTCCAGCATACTACAAACACCAGAAACTACTTGCAACTCCTGGACAGAGGACAAGGGTGATCAAGAAGCCGAGAGGGTCCATTGGTTTCGGGCCCAATGCGTGGTAGTAGCTGAATCATGGATCACAAACACAGAACTCAGTTCCTGAGGACGGCTGCAATGAGACAACCCACCATGTACTCCTACATGGCCTCTCACCGCTACCTTTACCAAATCGTGTTCACACACTTAGCTCACACACAGTAGGACAGGTTCACACGCCTCTGATTCATCCCCGATGAATCAGACCCGACTCAACTCTAAGCAGTAGCAGGCATGACAAACAAGCATGAATGAGTAGGCACAACAGGGCTCAAACAACTCCTACTCATGCTAGTGGGTTTCATCTATTTACCGTGGCAATGACAGGTCATGCAAAGGATAAAGGGGTTCAACTACCGCAGCAAGTAACAGATGAGTCGGTGTTGTCCTAATGCAGTAAAAGAGAGCAGGAGCGAGAGAGTGGGATTTTATCGGAATGAACAAGGGGGTTTTGCTTGCCTGGCACCTCTGAAGATAACATTGAGTCTTCATCAGTGTCAACGATCACATCATCGGTATCACGTCTATCGTGAGGGGACAAATACCGGCAACACAGAAGGAAACACAATCAATGCAATGCACAATATGATGCATGATCATGACATGGCAAAATGAATGTGTTTTGGGCTAATGCATCTAGCAACAAGTTAAATGGGGTTGGTTTGAATACAAGATTCAAATTCAAACTCCATATGTGATTATTCAAATGCCATTTAATTGATTTGTGCTAAACAGCAGCTATAAGTTGTTCTAACATGCATGAAAATGGTACAGATGGATTCCTTGAATTTTTCTGATAATTTTTCATATATAAATTATTTAATTTGGAGCTATGGTTGATTTTCTATGAATTATTGAAGTTTATGCAATTTTCTGGAATTATAAATCATTTCCTAATTTATTTTAATTCCAGAAAGGAATTATTGCGTCAGCATGACCTCACCCTGACGTCAGCAGGTCAACAGACGCTGCTGCTGGTCAAACCTGACGTGTGGGGGCCACACATCAGTGACACAGGGCTGTTTCACTCACTGACAGGTGGGACCGGTCAACGGCCACATCAGCTAGGTCAACTCCGACACGTGGGGCCACTGTGGTTAACTTAAACTAAACAGGGGTTAACCGTGGTTAGTTAAGGGCGTGGGGCCCATATGTCAGTGAGAGATAGGTCTGTTAGCAGGGTCATTAGTGACTAAGTAAGTGCGCCACGTCGGCGTCACCGGAGTTCAGCCGGCGGCGACCAAACCCGGGGCGGCAACACGCTGGAGTTGCTCGGATTTCGCGTACAGACAGCGGTTTGAGCCGCGGTTGATCTCTACGGGTAGCTGGTGTTACAGCGCGTCGGCTGGTGGCAGTAGCCGGGCCGGGGGTGGCCGGAGTGGACGGCGACGAGCTCAAAGGCGGTGGCCGGAGTTCGAGCACCCGCGGGTTTGGCGTTGCGGTGTGCGGGAGGGGGAGCTGGTTGGTGTGTTGGGCTCCTGGGGGCTTTATGAACACGGTGAAGCACTCCGTCGTGGGCATGCGCGGCTATGGCCACGGCTGCGCCATGGCCGGCGGCGGGAAGCTCTCGGCCGCGACGGCATCGGTGTTAGAGGAAGAAATCGGGCCAGGGAAGAGGGGGAAACAGCACAGGAGCTCACAGCGGATGCAGCGGTGGCCTCGGCTAGCTCGGGGAGGAACCGGAGCGAGCGGAGCATCGAGGGGGATCTCCGGCGGCCGAGGAGGGGAAAAGCTTCGGTGGCGGAGTTGCAGCGTGTCTGGGGCCTCGTGGGTCGTCGAGGAGGTCGGGAACGTCGAGACGGAGCTCGCTGGCACGGCGAGGGGTCAAGGGAGAGGCAGTGGCTATGCAGGCGATGAGCGGCGGCGACGGGCTCCGCTCGGGAAGGGAGCAGAGAGGGGAGGGAGGCCCAGAGAGCGAGGGAGAAGTGAGAGGGGGTCGGGGAGGCGCGTGGCGTCGTCCGGGGCGTCGAGGAGGGAGTCAACCAGGCAGGAGGTGGCCAGGGGGAAGCAGGAGGTGGCCGAGGCCTCTCGGGCGCGCGCCACGCCTCGCCTCTGTTCGTCCTCCTGGCAGAGGAGGAAGAGGACAAGGGGGAGGAGGTGGGCTGGGCCGGCCAGGTGGGGGGGGGGAAGCTGGGCCGGCTGGGCTGGACAGGTAAGCGCCAGGTAAGCTTTGCTCTTTTTTATTTTTTTCTTCTGTTTTGTTTTTATTTAATCTTTTGCCACTGTTTTGAATTAAAAATAATAATTCAAACAATGCCAAAGCTCCTCTGAATATTTTATATTGCTAGATGGACTTTTCCAAAAGCTTATAAAATATTTCAGGGGTATTTGGAATTATAATCTAACAAATTATGAATATAGTTCCAAATGCAAATAAAGTAATGATTTAAATTCAGTGCTCAAAATATTCCTCAAAAATGTTCATTATTTTTGGTTTGGTGCAAAACCCTTGCCAAAATATAACCAACATTATTTAAGGCCATTTTGAAAACATTGAATGCATTTTCCAGGGTTCTTTGCCCCTCTTTTATTTAGGGTTTTGAGGCTTCCAACAATCCTCAACTCATGTTTCAGAAATTTAAATATGATGCCTGGATGAAGATGCAACTATTTACAACAACAATCTAGGGCTGTGACAATTAAAGCCATCAAAACTTGAGCCGATGGGTGCGCAGGGCCTCCTGCCCCGGATGCCGTCACCGCTGCTAACCCGGAAGTCACTGTTGTCGCGGCCGTAGAGTTTTGCCCGGGTTGCATGCCAGCCATGAAGATCCCAACTCTGTTTGGTGGCTCAAAGGGGTCCGAAATATTGTTGCCATCGGAATAGCCCCGAAGCCCGCCATCTTGCAGTTGGTACAACGAGTCCGTCTCACCCGTGGACTATTCATCATCCGAGTAGATGGTTGTCTCACTGCCAGACATAGATCCTTCAGAAAGTTTCCCTCCATGGATGCATCCCATGAAGGCACGCTTCACGGCGGGCTGAGCTCGAGCGGGTCTCGCACACTGATCCATCTCGATGATGTTGGTGCAGATGTCCGGCTCAGGGCCCGGCTCGCCGATCTTGCCGATGAAGACATGGATTCCGCCGAAGGGGACCCGGTACCCGTACTCAATTGAGCCATGATCGGGGGCCCAGCCTGCATCGTCGATGTAGAGCTTGCCGCGACGACCCTTGGTCATCCGGCCCACAGCGTATTGATACGTCCATTTTGCATCATGCTTTTATATCAATATTTATTGCATTATGGGCTGTTATTACATATTATATCTCAGTACTTATGGCTATTCTCTCTTATTTTACAAGGTTTACTCTGAAGAGGTGGAATGCCGGCAGCTGGAATTCTGGCTGGAAAAGGAGCAAATATTGGAAACCTATTATGCACAGCTCCAAAAATCATGAAACTCCAGGAAGTCAGTTTTGGAATTAATAAGAATTATTGAGCGAAGAAAACACCAGAGGGGGCCCACACCCTGGCCAAGAGGGTGGGGGCGCGCCCACCCCTACTGGACGCGCCCCTGTCTCCTGGGCCCCCTGGTGGCCCTCCGGTGCCCATCTTATGCTATATGAAGGCTTTTACCCTGGAAAAAATCAGAGGCAAGCTTACAGGACGAAACTCCACCGCCATGAAGCGGAACCTTGGCGGAACCAATCTAGGGCTCCGGCAGAGCTGTTCTGCCAGGGAAACTTCCCTCCGGGAGGGGGAAATCATCACCATCGTCATCACCAACGATCCTCTCATCGGGAGGGGGTCAATCTCCATCAACATCTTCACCAGCACCATCTTCTTCAAACCCTAGTTCATCTCTTGTATCCAATCTTGTATCCAAAACCACAAATTGGTACATGTGGGTTGCTAGTAGTGTTGATTACTCCTTGTAGTTGATGCTAATTGTTTTACTTGGTGGAAGATCATATGTTCAGATCCTTAATGCATATTATTACTCCTCTGATTATGAACATGAATATGCTTTGAGAGTAGTTACGTTTGTTCTTGAGGACATGGGTGAAGTCTTGCTATTAGTAGTCATGTGAATTTGGTATTCGTTCGATATTTTGATGAGATGTATGTTGTCTTTCCTCTAGTTGTGTTATGTGAACGTTGACTACATGACACTTCACCATTATTTGGGCCTAGAGGAAGGCACTTTATTTACTTTCATTGCTTGTTACTCCTTACAATTTATCTTATCACAAAACTATCTGTTACCTACAATTTCAGTGCTTGCAGAGAAAACCTTACTGAGAATCGCTTGTCATTTCCTTCTGCTCCTCGTTGGGTTTGACACTCTTACTTATCGAAAGGACTACGATAGATCCCCTATACTTGTGGGTCATCAAGACTCTTTTCTGGCGCCGTTGCCGGGGAGTGAAGCGCCTTTGGTGAGTGGAACTTGGTAAGGAAACATTTATATAGTGTGCTGAAATTTTCTGTCACTTGTTACTATGGAAACTAATCCTTTGAGGGGCTTGTTCGGGGTATCTTTACCCCGACCAGAAGAGCAAAGAGTTTCTCCTCAACCTACTGAACCTACTGAAAATATTTACTTTGAGATTCCTTCGGGAATGATAGAGAAAGTGCTAGCTAATCCCTTTGCAGGAGATGGAACATTGCATCTCGATTTACACCTTATCTTTGTGGATGAAGTTTGTGGATTATTTAAGCTTGCAGGTATTCCCGATGATGTTGTCAAAAGGAAGGTCTTCCCTTTATCTTTGAAGGGAGATGCATTGACATGGTATAGGCTATGTGATGATATGGGATCTTGGAATTATAAACGATTGAAGTTGGAATTTCACCAGAAGTTATATCCTATGCATCTTGTTCATTGTGATCGTAATTACATATATAATTTCTGGCCTCGCAAAGGAGAAAGCATCGCTCAAGCTTGGGGAGGCTTAAGTCAATGTTATATTCATGCCCCAATCATGAGCTCTCCAGAGAAATGATTATTCAAAAAAATTATGCTCGGCTTTCTCCCAATGATCGCAACATGCTCGATACCTCCTGTGCTGGTTCTTATATGCCGAAGACTATTGAATTCAAATGGGATTTATTGGAAAGAATTAAACGCAACTCTGAAGATTGGGGCTCCGACGATGGTAAAGAGTCAGGTATAACGCCTAAGTTTGATTGTGTTAAATCTTTTATGGATACCGATGTTTTTCGTGGATTTAGCGCTAAGTATGGACTTGACTCTGAGATAGTAGCTGCTTTTTTTGAATCTTTTGTTACTCACGTTGATCTCCCTAAGGAGAAGTGGTTTAAATATAATCCTCCCATTGAAGTAAAACTAGTTGCACCTATTACAGTTGAAGAAAAGACTGTCACTTATAATGATCCTATTGTTCCTACTACTTATGTTGAGAAACCCCCTTTTCCTGTTAGGATAAAGGATCATGCTAAAACTTTGATTGTTGTTCGTAAGAGTAATACTAGAACTTTTACACCTCTGAGCAAATCAAAGTTGAACCTAGTATTTCTATGGTTAAAGATCTCTTGGATGATAATTTAGATGGGCATGTTATTTATTTCTGTGGTGAGACTGCTAATATTGTTAGACCAGATGCTAAGATACATAGACATGTTGTAGGCATGCCTGTTATTTCTGTTAAAATAGGAGATCATTGTTATCATGGCTTATGTGATATGGGTGCTAGTGCTAGTGCAATACCCTATGACTTATATAAATAAATTATGCATGATATTGCACCCGCTGAATTGGAAGATATTGATGTTACTATCAAGCTTGCCAATAGAGATACTATTTCACCAGTTGGGATTGTTAGAGATGTTGAAGTCTTGTGTGGGAAGGTTAAATATCCTGCTGATTTTCTTGTTCTTAGTTCCCCACAAGATGATTTTTGTCCCATTATTTTTGGTAGACCCTTCTTGAATACTATTAATGCTAGGATTGATTGTGAAAAGAATATTGTCGAAATTGGCTTAGGGGATATGTCTCATGAGTTTAATTTTGCTAAGTTTCGTAGACAACCCCATGATAAAGAATCACCTAGTAAGGATGACATTATTGGTCTTGCTTCTAATTGTCGTGCCTCCTACTGATCCGTTAGAACAATATTTGCTAGACCATGAAAATGATATGTTTATGAATGAAAGAAGGGAAATAGATGAAGTGTTCCTTCAACAGGGTCCTATTCTGAAACACAACTTACCTGTTGAAATCCTAGGGGATCCCTAAGGAAGTCCTGGATTAGGGGGTATCCGGACAGCCGGACTATATACTTTGGCCGGACTATTGGACTATGAAGATACAAGACTCAAGACTTCGTCCCGTGTCCGGATGGGACTCTCCTTTGCGTGGAATACAAGCTTGGCGATTCGGATGTTAGATCTCCTTCTTTGTAACCGACTCTATGTAACCCTAGCCTCCTCCGGTGTCTATATAAATTGGAGGGTTTAGTCCATAGGAGAAGAACAATCATAACCATAGGCTAGCTCCTAGGGTTTAGCCTCTACGATCTCGAGGTAGATCAACTCTTGTAATACTCATATCATCAAGATCGGTCAAGCAGGAAGTAGGGTATTACCTCCATTGAGAGGGCCCGAACCTGGGTAAAACATCATGTCCCCTGCCTCCTGTTACCATTAGCCTTAGACGCACAGTTCGGGACCCCCTACCCGAGATCCGCCAGTTTTAACACCGACATTGGTGCTTTCATTGAGAGTTCCACTGTGTTGTCACCACAAGGCTTGATGGCTCCTTCAATCATCAAGAACAACGCAGTCCAGGGTGAGACTTTTCTCCCCGGACAGATCTTCGTGTTCGGCGGCTTCGCACTGCGGGCCAATTCGCTTGGCCATCTGGAGCAGATTGACAGCTACGCCCCTGGCCATCAGGTCTGGTTTGGAAACTTGAACTACATGGCCGATATCCATGGAGACCTGATCTTCGATGGATTCAGGCCTACGCCAGGAGTGCCGAACAGTCACGACGAGCACGGCTTAGATCTGCTTTCAGACAATATTCGGGATATCACACCTGCAGTAGCTTCAGACCTAAATCCAGGGCAGATCGCGTCGTCCGAGGGCGGGTGGATGGACCCCACCCCGGAGGCCGCATACTCATCGGCGGTAGAGCCGAACACAGACTCCACCTCTAAGGAAGTTTGTGTCACCAGACCCCCGGACTTGTTTCTGGCTGTAGGTCCAGGACTGTGCGCATCCGTGCCCATCGAAGCTGATTGGACACCAATCATGGAGTTCACCGCCGCGGATATCTTTCAGCACCCACCCTTTGGTGACGTGCTAAACTCTTTAAGGTCTCTCTCTTTGTCAGAGGACTCTTGGCCGAACTATGTCCGGCTCGAGGGGGATTCGGACGACGAAGAAAATCTCCGCCCACCCACCACCCACTTAATAGCCACTGTCGATGACGTAATAGACATGCTTGACTTCGACTCCGACGACACCAACGGTATGGACGTCGGCGCAGGGGACGATTTGGAACCACCGCCCACGGGGCGCTGGACTGCCACCTCATCATATGATATATACATGGTGGACACGCCTAAGGAGGACAACAACGATAAAAAGGACACAACGGAGGATAAAGCCAAAACAACGGTGCAGACGCCGCTCTAAGTATAGCCACAGTAAAAATAGCGATAACAGCGCTAGAAAAATCGACACCCCAGTCAACTCCAAAGGAAACAACGACCATATGGACCCAGCGATGGAGCGGGATGAGCCAGGTCACGCCGAACACAGCCCGGAGCAGATGCCCGATCACAGCGATCCCGAGGGCCGAACTCATCAACCTGCCTCCGGAGAAGAGTACAGTCCGGATGACGATGCATTCATCATCCTGGAAAAATGTTTGGAACGAGATAACCTCCACAGAAGGCTTATGGCCACTGCGAGAAGCCTAAAGAAGCAGGAGCAAAGGCTTAAGGCCACGCAGGAAATGCTCAACCGCAGATGGAATGAAGTGCTAGACACTGAAGAAAAATATGGCGACGATCGCCGCACAAAGAGCTACCCAAAGCGCAAGCTGCTGCCAGAATGCGATGATGAGGCCATTCTGCCGAAGAACAATACAGCCAATAGGCCGGACCAACCACTTCATGATCGCGATAGAACAGCTACTGACGCCGCACACGATTTACGTGAGCTCCTGGACAAAAAGGTCGGTGCGGCCAGGTCCATCTATGGATCTAGAGGACATGCTCCGGCGTAGGATTACGGTCACCAAAATGATCAAACTGATCGAATACCAGTTCAGAATCAACACCAGACACACCAACAGTCGACATCATGCCACAACATGTCCAGATACAGAGGGGCTGTGCACCATCTGTGCTTCACCGAAGAGGTACTGGATCACGAATTTCCACAGGGATTCAAACCCGTGAACATAGAGGCATATGACGGAACGACAGACCCTGGGGTCTGGATTGAGTATTTTATCCTTCATATCCACATGGCTCATGGGGATGACCTCCACGCCATCAAATACCTTCCCCTCAAGTTGAAGGGGCCAGCTCGGCACTGGTTGAAAAGCCTCCCCGAAAATTCAATCGGAAGTTGGGAAGAACTTGAGGACGCTTTCAGGGCCAATTTTCAAGGGACCTATGTCCGACCTCCGGATGCTGACGATTTAAGTCACATAATACAACAGCCCGGAGAGTCCGCCCGTAAGCTTTGGAACAGATTTCTCACTAAGAAGAATCAAATTGTCGATTGTCCGGATGCCGAAGCCCTAGCAGCCTTCAAGCATAGTATCCGAGACGAGTGGCTCACCAGACACCTCGGCCAAGAAAAGTCGAGGACAATGGCAGCCTTAACAAGCCTTATGACCCATTTCTGCGCGGGTGAGGACAGCTGGTTGGCCCATAGAGGCACCAGCGACCCGGGCACATCCGAAATTAGGGATGGCAACGGGAAGCCACAGCGCAATAAAAACAAGCGTCGAAACAAGGAAGAAAGTCCGGAAAACATGGCGGTCAACACCGGATTCAGGGGCTCTCGACCCGGTCAACGAAAGAAGCCATTTAAAGGTAGCAAAGAGGGACCATCTGGCCTGAACAAAGTCCTGAACAGATTGTGCCAAATTCATGGCACCCCCGAAAAACCTGCAAACCACACTAACAGAGAATGCTGGGTCTTTAAGCAGGCCGGCAAGTTAAATGCCGAACACAAGGGAAGGGAAACACCAACTGAAGACGAGGATGAGCCTCGCCAGCCGAACACTTGGGGACAGAAAAAAATTCCCACCAGAAGTAAAAACAGTAAACATGATCTATGCAACTCACATGCCAAAGAGAAGGCGCAAACGCGCACCCAGAGACGTATACGCTGTCGAGCCCGTTGCCCCCAAACTCAACCCCTGGTCGGCCTGCCCGATCACTTTTGATCATAGGGACCACCCGACTAGTATCCGGCACGGAGGATCGGCTGCCTTGGTGCTCAACCCAATAATCGAGGGATACCATCTCACTCGTGTCCTCATGGACGGCGGCAGTAGTCTCAATCTAATATATCAGGACATTGTCCGCAAGATGGGGATAGACCCATCCAGAATCAGCCAAAGTAACACCACCTTTAAAGGAGTGATACCAGGCGTTGAGGCCCACTGCAGGGGCTCCCTCGTATTAGAAGTGACATTCGGTTCTCCCGACAACTTCAGAAGCAAAGAATTACTCTTCGACATCGCTCCCTTCCGAAGCGGTTATCATGCATTACTCGGAAGAACGGCCTTCGCTCGCTTCAACGCAGTACCGCACTACACCTACCTTAAACTCAAGATGCCCGGTCCATGTGGCGTCATCACTGTTAGTGGAAACACAGAGCATTCCTTACGTGCGGAGGAGTATGCGGCGGCTCTAGCAGCCGGACACTAAGCGGCCTCTCCTATCAGAATGCATGATCGGTCGTTAAGACCACAGACACGGTTAGACGAGTCCGGCGCACCACCATCAGTAACAGTCCAGATAAACCTGAGTTGGGTGCTATACATGTACCCCCATAGAGGGCATTAGGGGCTGCAAACATGCAATAAAGCCCACCCTTTGGCTTGACCTTATTAACATGCCAATGTCTCACACTTCTACTATCCATTGATAATAACCAACTCTTCGCACGCTTACGCCATACTCTTTTACATGAGTTTTCATTTTTACAGACACCATTCGTGCGACACCCTCCGAGGATACAGCACAACAGAGACAAAGGCGCAGACGTGCAGCAGGGCCCCACTCAAAGGTTTCTCTTTAGATTAAGCCCCTGTGTAAACCTTCTTTATTGTCTCTTGTTGCTTGACATCCCATGGGTACTCAATACACCCACAGGGGATACTGGCGTTATTGGCATTTCACCACGACAGACTAACGCACGTACCTGGAAATACAGGGTTCATAATCAAGGGCGCTAATCAGCCCAGTATATGTTATAAAGTCCGAATACCTTCGGGAGTGTTCGGCGTCGCGAGTTTGGCCTTATATGCATCAGCTCCGAATCATGTCTTTGGTCAAATGTTGGGTTTGCCCGGCTCCTGGGTTTGCTGCCTTACGTTCTGCTTCTATTGGCTAAGGCGGCCAAAGGAGAACTGCGATTGTGCCCTGGTTATTTCGGATGAGCACCTCAGTAGAGAAAGCTGAAAACTGACTGTCATGGTATAGCGAGAGACTGGTCAACCACTCGAGGACTCATCGGAATCTTCGGGATTCCTCCGCATTAACGAAGGGCCGTTTCCCGGTCATGTACATACGCGCCCGTATCCGGATGCACGCGAAGGTACCAGGGGCTACATAGTAGCCCCACCGTCAAACTCCTATGGCTAAGTGAAAGTGTTAAAGCTATATAGTCTGGTTGCCTAGTTTGACGTGCGATCACCTCCTTAATGGACCAAGACGTTGGATCAAGTGTGATTACGCACATTTTTGCGAACACCCCCGCATTGTATGCATGGGGGCTGAAGCCAATGACTGCTAACTTTCAGGTTATATATATACATCAAACAGCCTCACAAGAGGCACAATAACACTTTCGGGCGAAAGTATAAACATAGCCTCTATAATTAAAGTAGAATTATTTTTACAATTGAACGACTTGTCACTCGAACATGACACTCTTCGAGCACTGAGACTCTATTAAACGAGCACCTTCTGTTAACTGCTCAAAATAGTGCTCGGCTGGATCCTGGCTTCCTGCCGGATTCTAGGTTGCAATGATGGTGGCCTCCATATCCGCCTAATATGTTTTAACACGGGCAAGAGCCATCCACGCATCCTCTATACATGCCGACCTCTTCATGGCATCGATTCATGATAGGGCGCCAAGGAATTGTTGCACTAAACCAAAATAATTGTCCGGCCTCGGTCCCTTCGTCCATAGATGGTCTATTATAGACCTCATTGCAAGACCGGACAACCTATGGAGCTCGGCCATAGCGGCCATCACTCACTCAATGGCAACGGGCGCGTTGGAGCACTGAATTGCGACCAGAACAACCTTTCTACTTCACTATCTTTTTGATCCTTGAAGAACTTGGTCGCATCAGCTGTACTTTTTGCCAGATCCGCATATGCGTCTGCAACGCTCCAGAGCTGATCCAGAGGAGCGTACTTTGGATCTAAGAACTTCATCCGCAACAAATAGGGGCTTCCAACCGCGATTTCTCCGGCCTGTCGAAGCTCCTCCCGCACATCCCTAATTTTGGAACGTGTCTCCTTGGCCGCATCAAGGGCCTTCTTCAGGTCAGCCGACTTCGCCTGATTCTCCTTTTCAAGGAGCTCATACCGGCTGGCGGCGTCTCTCAGCTCCATAGCCATCTAGGCTATTTTATCTTCGCTTTGGCGATGAGCAGCCTGTTCGGCTCTCAAATATTCGACCGCCTTTAGGGCAGCCACATTACTATCCCGGGCTTGTTCCTTGGCTAGGGCAAGTTCCGCCCTCAGGGCCTCCACGGCAGCAGCTCCACCTGCAGCCAAAACATATCACATTAAATTTATGCTCCTCCTAATATTTCCTAAAACAAATAAGGAAAACAGATCACATACTCTGTGACTCGTCAAGCCGCTCGTTCACAAGTGTGATGTCGGCGTCCACAACTTCACTCTGTTGCCTCAGTTCGGCGAATTCAGTGGTCCGGTCTACCGCCGGACCCTTAGCCACCTGCGCATGAACGCAGTGCGGTCATTACTTGAGAGTGTGATCCTCCATTTGCCGCCTAGGGCTGGCAACCAGAGTCTCAGGGGCTACTATCTATACAGACCACACCTGGCGCGTGCGGTACAATCGAAAAATTACGTATTTCATTACATACCTCAAAGCCTTTGAGCAGGCTCGTAAAATCTTTGTTCAACCCGCTTGTGGTGGATGAAATCTTCTCAAACATCGTTAACATACGGTGATCCTCCGAGAGAGCAGCTTGCTCCAGAAGGCCCGTCAGTGTGTCCAACCGGTCGCCGGACTGTACCGGACCCTTCTTATTGCCCCCCGTGGGAGCCTAACGCTCCGGGCTCAGGGCGGCCGAAGTGTTAGCTTCTGGCCTCGGTTAATCTGGACTCCTCCGTGACGACACCTCGGGGTCGCCGGCCCCATGGGGCGGAGAGGCAGGTGGTGTTTCACTCTCCATCATCTCCGGAAGAAGATCCCCCGAAGACGAACTCTGTCGAGAAGAGCTACTAGCGAGACTACAAAGGATGGATCCTGGTTATTTTTCTCGGAGGAGGAAGCAGTAGCTTTGTATTTACGATTAACTTATAGCTCGGTGGAGGGTTGGCCCGTTTGCGGGCATGGCGCGGTGAGGACGCCCTCTGGGGCAGGGCCCCCTGGTGAAGTTTTCTTCACTTGTCTAGGTGCCTCTGCTTCCAGGTCTTCAGAGGCGGCCCTCTTCTTCCCGCAGGGGGAGGCAATCTTAGATTCCCCTCCCCGACTATCCTCCTTCATGGAGACAGTAATCCCCCCAGTTTGGATGTGCACTGTGTGAAGCTTGGCTTCTCTATTCTTCCCTTCATCTTTCCCCGAGGGCACTTGACTTAGCGCACATCTAAGCATCATGGCTATCGCAGGACTAGGCGAGCCTTCGGGAAGGGGGGCCGGACACCTGATCCTCTCCGCCTTGCTAAGCCAATCCTGGCCGCGGACAGTTTTCAGAATAATGTTGTGATAAATACAAACGAAGTGTTTGGTTTCAGGGTTACTTACTTGGGTATCTGGGCGGTTGCAGCTCAGGCCCGCATCCTCGGTGGTGTCCGGACACTTTATTTGTGGTCCGAAGAATAACCTATACATCCCTTCGAGCGTCATGCCGAAGAAGTGCTGAATAGTTTGCGGACCTTCTGGGTTGAACCCCCACATCCGGAGAGGCCGACGTTTGCACGGCAGGATCCGTCGGACTAGCATTACCTGAATTATGCTGACAAGACTGATGTCCCTCTCAAGAAGCTCCCGAATGCAGCTCTGCAATGTCGGTATGTCATTAGCAGGCCCCCAGTCCAGTCCCACGTTGTCCCACGACGCCAGTTGAGGCGGAGCGCCCGGGTGAAAGGCGGGGGCAGCTGCCCACTTTGTTCCCCGGGGAGTTGTGACGTAGAACCACCTCCGTTGCCATAGACCAGACACCTCCGGGAAGGAACCCTCTAGCAATGGGGCATCGGTGTTTTTGCTTATTGCAGCGCCTCCGCACTCCGTGTGCCGCCCCTCGATCACCTTCGGCTTTCCATTGAAGGTCTTGAGCCATAAGCTGAAGTGTGGGGCGATGCGGAGGAAGGCTTCGCACACGATGCTAAATGACGAGATGTGAAGGATGGACTCCGGAGCTAGATCATGAAAATCTAGCCTGTAATAAAACATGAGCCCTCTCACAAAGGGATGAGGGTAAAGCCTAAGCCTCGGAGGAAGTGAGAAACGAATACAACGCTCTCGTTGGGCTCGGGAGTGGGGATGACCTGCCCTAGAGCAGGAAGCATGTGCTTGACGTCGATGGTCAGATATCTGGCCTCCCTGGGCATCACAATGTCCTCCTCTGTGACAGAGGAGGCCATCCACCGGCCTTGAAGGTTGGATCCGGACATGATTGAAGATCCGAAGTGCCTAAGCTTGAGCTTCGGGTGTTGGAACTTGAGATGCGGAAAGGCGCAAGCATGGTAGGAAAGAGGGATAGGCCTCGGCCCCTCTATAAAGGGGGTGAATATCAAGCGTCCTCAGCGTAACCGTTTGGGACTTGCCTAAAAGCACGGAGTCATACCAACAGGCGTAGTGGGGTTGCCTGCACCCGTATTGATGAGAATACCGCAATAAGGGGGACACGATCCTTGCTTCGACGAGGCGTGCCAACAAAACCGCCTTGTAGTGCGTGTCATGGCAGGCTGAGAAAAACCGGTTCGTATTAAGCCAGGTCGTGCCGCAAGGGCACACCGTGAAAAATTGTCAGCAGATTAGATTTGTAAAGTGTTGTGCTCTCTACGGTGGTGTGTGGAAATTATCTTGCAGAGCCGAACACGATCCTTAATCTATCTTGGAGTATTCGGAGATGGAACCCGCCTTGCAATGCCGAAGACAATCTGTGCGTCGGACTCATCGTCATTGAAGCCTGGTTCAGGGGCTACTAAGGGAGTCCTGGATTAGGGGGTTTCTGGACAGCCGGACTATATACTTTGGCGGACTGTTGGACTATGAAGATACAAGACTCAAGACTTCGTCCCGTGTCCGGATGGGACTCTCCTTTGCGTGGAAGACAAGCTTGGAGATTCGGATGTTAGATCTCCTTCTTTGTAACCGACTCTGTGTAACCCTAGCCTCCTTCGATGTTTACATAAACCGGAGGGTTTAGTCCGTAGGAGAAGAACAATCATAATCATAGGCTAGCTCCTAGGGTTTAGCCTCTACGATCTCGAGGTAGATCAACTCTTGTAATACTCATATCATCAAGATCAATCAAGCAGGAAGTAGGGTATTACCTTCGAGAGGGCCCGAACCTGGGTAAAACATCATGTCCCCTGCCTCCTGTTACCATTAGCCTTAGACACACAGTTCGGGACCCCCTACCCGAGATCCGCCGGTTTTGACACCGACAATCCCCCTCCACCCAAGGGTGATCCCGTGTTTGAGCTCAAACCATTACCTGATAATCTTAAGTATGCTTATCTTGATGAAAAGAAAATATATCATGTTATTATTAGTGCTAACCTTTCAGAGCAAGAAGAAGAAAGATTATTGAAAACTCTGAAGAAGCACCGTGCTGCTATTGGATATACTCTGGATGATCTTAAGGGCATTAGTCCCACTCTATGCCAACACAAAATAAATGTGGAGAAAGATGCCAAACCAGTTAGAGATCCTTAACGACGGCTAAATCCTAAGATGAAAGAAGTGGTAAGAAAGGAGATACTAAAGCTTCTTGAGGCAGGTATAATTTATCCCGTTGCTGATAGTGATTGGGTAAGTCCTGTCCGTTGTGTTCCTAAAAAGGGAGGTATTACTGTTGTTCCTAATGATAAAGATGAATTGATTCCGCAAAGAATCATTATAGGTTATAGGATGGTAACTAATTTTCGTAAATTAAATAAAGCTACCAAGAAATATCATTACCCTTTACCTTTTATTGATCAAATGCTAGAAAGACTATCCAAACACACACATTTCTGCTTTCTAGATGGTTATTCTGGTTTCTCTCAAATACCTATGTCAGCGGAGGATCAATCAAAAACTACTTTTACTTGCCCTTTTGGTACTTTTGCTTATAGACGTATGCCTTTTGGTTTATGTAATGCACCTGCTACCTTTCAAAGATGCATGATGGCTATACTCTGACTTTTATGAAAAGATTTGTGAGGTATTCATGGATGATTTCTCCGTTTATGGATCCTCTTTTGATGATTGCTTGAGCAACCTTGATTGAGTTTTGCAGAGATGTGAAGACACTAGTCTCGTGTTGAATTGGGAAAAGTGCCACTTTATGGTTAATGAAGGCATTGTCTTGGGGCATAAAATTTCTAAGAGAGGTATTGAAGTTGATAAAGCTAAAGTTGATGCTATTGAAAAGATGCCATGTCCCAAGGACATAAAAGGTATAAGAAGTTTCCTAGGTCATGCCGGTTTTTATAGGAGGTTCACTAAGGACTTTTCTAAAATCTCTAGGCCTCTGACTAATTTATTGCAAAAAGATATTCCTTTTGTCTTTGATGATGATTGTGTAGAAGCATTTGAAATACTTAAGAAAGCTTTGATCACTGCACCTATTGTTTAGCCACCTGATTGGAATTTACCTTTTGAAATTATGTGTGATGCTAGTGATTATGCTATAGGTGTTATTCTAGGGCAAAGAGTTGATAAGAAATTGAATGTTATCCAGTATGCTAGTAAAACTCTTGATACTGCCAGAGAAATTATGCTACTACTGAAAAAGAATTCTTAGCAGTTGTGTTTGCTTGTGATAAGTTCAGACCTTATATTGTTGATTCTAAAGTTACTATTCACACTGATCATGCTGCTATTAAATATCTTTTGGAAAAGAAAGATGCTAAGCCTAGACTTATTAGATGGGTTCTCTTGCTCCAAGAATTTGATTTGCATATTATTGATAGAAAGGGAGCTGAGAACCCCGTTGCAGACAACTTGTCTAGGTTAGAGAATGTTCTTGATGACCCACTACCTATTGATGATAGCTTTCCTGATGAACAATTAGCGGTCATTAATGCTTCTCGTACTGCTCCTTGTTATGCTAATTATGCTAATTACATTGTTGCTAAATTTATACCACCTAGTTTCACATACCAGCAAAAGAAAAAGTTCTTTTATGATTTAAGACATTACTTCTGGGATGACCCACACCTTTATAAAGAAGGAGTAGATGGTGTTATTAGACGTTGTGTACCTGAGCATGAACAGGAACAGATCCTACGCAAGTGTCATTCTAAATCATATGGAGGACACCACGCTGGAGATAGAACTGCACATAATGTATTGCAATCCGGTTTTTATTGGTCTACTCTCTTCAAAGATGCTCATAAGTTTTTCTTATCTTGTGATGAATGTCAAAGAATTGGTAATATTAGTAGACGTCAAGAAATGCCTATGAATTATTCTCTTGTTATTGAACCATTTGATGTTTGGGGCTTTGATTATATGGGACCTTTTCCTGCCTCTAATGGTTACACACATATTTTAGTTGCTGTTGATTACGTTACTAAGTGGGTAGAAGCTATTCCAACTAGTAGTGCTGATCATAACACTTCTATTAAAATGCTTAAATAAGTTATTTTTCCGAGGTTTGGAGTCCCTAGATATCTTATGACTGATGGGGGTTCACATTTTATTCATGGTGCTTTCCGTAAGATGCTTGCTAAGTATGATGTTAATCATAGAATCGCATCTCCTTATCACCCGCAGTCTAGTGGTCAAGTAGAGTTGAGAAATAGAGAGCTTAAATTAATTTTGCAAAAGACTGTGAATAGATCTAGAAAGAACTGGTCCAAAAAACTTGATGATGCATTATGGGCCTATAGAATTGCATATAAAAATCCTATGGGTATGTCTCCGTATAAGATGGTTTATGGAAAAGCATGTCACTTACCTCTTGAACTTGAACATAAAGCATATTGGGCTATTAAAGAACTCAACTATGACTTCAAACTTGCCGGTGAGAAGAGGTTATTTGATATTAGCTCACTTGATGAATGGAGAACCCAAGCCTATGAGAATGCCAAGCTGTTCAAAGAAAAAGTCAAACGCTGGCATAACAAAGGATACAAATGCGAGAATTTCAACGTAGGTGATTATGTGTTATTATTCAACTCTCGTTTAAGATTTTTTGCAGGAAAACTTCTCTCTAAATGGGAAGGTCCTTACGTTATCGAGGAGGTCTATCGTTCCGGTGCCATAAAAATCAACAACTTTGAAGGCACAAGTCCGAGGGTGGTGAACGGTCAGAGAATCAAACATTATATCTCAGGTAATCCTATCAATGTTGAAACTAATATTGTTGAGAGCGTAACCCCGGAGGAATACATAAGGGACACTTTCCAGAATGTTTCAGACTCCGAAAAGGAATAGTTAAGTAAACCGACTCCAAAACAGTTCTAATGGCAATTTTCCTCCGTTTTGGAATATCTAAGAAATTTGGAAAGAAAGAAGTAGTCCGGGAAGGACACGAGGCCTCCACGAGGGTGGAGGGCGCGCCCACCCTTACTGGGCGCGCCCCCTGTCTCGTGGCCACCTCGTGTGCCCCCCGGACTCCGTTTTCTTGCATGTTACGTATTTTGGTCGGTAAAAATTCATTATATAATCTCCCGAAGGGTTTGACCACCGTATCACGCAATTATCCTCTTTTTTCATTTCGAGCTGTTTTTCTGACAGATCTAGAGCACCATGACGTCTCCAAGCGCTCCCAAGGACAAGTTTTTCGAGAGGGTTATCAACCCCTATCTCGCGGAGGTGCTGCAACACCCTCAAACCATTGAGATGCGTGAGGGGGTGCTGCACATTCGCGATGTGGAGGGACCAAGGTGTAGCGGAAGCATGGAGAGAAAGCTCGAAGCCATGGAGCAACAAGTTTTCAAGTGCCAAGGGATGGTGGAGCGTGGACTCAACGCCAACCAGATGATGATCACGGAGTTCACCAACATCCACAAGCTGGATGCCAAGATCATTGGGGAGACCATTTTTAAGCTTCAAGAGAAAATCGAGCACCTCCAAGCCCAGATTTATGACCTGCAAAACCAAAACTGTGAGTATGAATATAGATTCAAGAGGATGAGTTTGGCTACAGATTTGAGGATCCCGGAGACTCGATCATCCTTCTATGATGGTGAGCCTATGCCTTGGAAGATGGACGACAAGCCTACATCATCAACAACTCCTACTTCACCACCTTTGAGGACATAATTACATGGGTATGGGCACTCCCCTTGGCAACTGCCAAGCTTGGGGGAGGTGCCCCGGTATCGTATCACCATCACACTCCTATCTTTATCGTTTTACTTAGTTCGATCCTTTTAGTAGTATCTTGATCTAGTAGATTGAAGTTTTGGTATGAATTAGTTTTGAGTTTTGCTTTGTGATCTCTTTTTGTAATCGAGTCCGTGAGCTATCTATAATAAAGATTAGTGTTGAGTCAAGGGCTTTGCTATCTTGCCATGATCTTGAGAAAGTAGAAAGAATAAAAAGAATAAAAGAGTTCATATTGATCTTATGGATAGTAATGACTTCACACATAGAAAGTATGAGGCATAAAAGTTGTTGAGAGTTGACAAACGTAGTTTTGGTCATCGTTGCAATTAATAGGAAGTAATAAGGAAAGAGAGGTTTTCACATGCAAATATACTATATTGGACATTTTTTATGATTGTGAGCACTCATTAAGTATGACATGCTAAAAGAGTTGATGTTGGACAAGGAAGACAACGTAATGGTTTATGTTTTCTCACATCTCAGCTAAAGTATGTTGTCATTGATCTTCCCAACATGTTGAGCTTGCCTTTCCCCCTCATGCTAGCCAAATTCCTTGCACCAAGTAGAGATACTACTTGTGCTTCCAAATATCCTTAAACCCAATTTTTGCCATAAGAGTCCACCATACCTACCTATGGATTGAGTAAGATCCTTCAAGTAAGTTGTCATATTGCAAGCAATAAAAATTGCCCTCTAAATATGTATGACTTATTAGTGCGGAGAAAATAAGCTTTATACGATCTTGTTATGGAAGCAATAAAAGCGACGGACTGCATAATAAAGGTCCATATACAAGTGGCAATATAAAGTGACGTTCTTTTGCATTAAGATTTTGTGCATCCAACCCTAAAAGCACATGACAACCTCTGCTTCCCTACGCGAAGGGCCTATCTTTTACTTTATGTTTTTACTTTATGCTTGAGTCAATGTGATCTTCACCTTTCCCTTTTTCATTTTATCCTTTGGCAAGCTCCTCGTGTTTGAAAGATCTTGATATATATATCCAATTGGATGTAAGTTAGCATGATATTATTGTTGACATCACCCAAAGGTGAATACGTTGGGAGGCAACACAATAAGCCCCTATCTTTCTCAGTGTTCGGTTGAAACTCCATAACCACAAGTATTGCGTGAGTGTTAGCAATTGTAGAGGACTATATGATAGTTGAGTATGTGGACTTGCTGAAAAGCTCTATTCTTGACTCTTTCTGATGTTATGATAAATTGCAATTGCTTTAATGACTGAGATTATAGTTTGTTAGTTCCCAATAAAGTTTCTGAACCATACTTGACATTGTGAATTGATCGTTACTTGAGCATAAGAAATCATATGATAAGATCTATTTATGTTGCTGTTATAAGAATGATCATGATGCCTCATGTCTGTATTTTTTTATTGACACCTTTATCTCTAAACATGTGGACATATTTTTCGATATCGGCTTCCGCTTGAGGACAAGCAAGGTCTAAGATTGGGGGAGTTGATACGTCCATTTTGCATCATGCTTTTATATCAATATTTATTGCATTATGGGCTATCATTACATATTATATCTCAGTAATTATGGCTATTCTCTCTTATTTTACAATGTTTACCATGAAGAGGTGGAATGCCGACAGCTGGAATTCTGGCTCAAAAAGGAGCAAATATTGGAAACCTATTCTGCACAGCTCCAAAAATCATGGAACTCCACAGAAGTCAGTTTTGGAATTAATAAGAATTATTGAGCGAAGGAAACACCAGAGGGGGCCCACACCCTGGCCAGGAGGGTGGGGGCGCCCCCAGTAGGGGTGGGCGCGCCCCCTGTCTCCTGGGCCCCCTGGTGGCCCTCCGGTGCCCATCTTCTGCTATATGAAGGCTTTTACCCTGGAAAAAATCAGAGGCAAGCTTACAGGACGAAACTCCGCCGCCACGAAGCAGAACCTTGGCGGAACCAATCTAGGGCTCCGACAGAGCTGTTCTGCCGGGGAAACTTCCCTTCGGGAGGGGGAGATCATCACCAACGATCCTCTCATCGGGAGGGGGTCAATCTCCATCAACATGTTCACCAACACCATCTCCTCTCAAACCCTAGTTCATCTCTTGTATCCAATCTTGTATCCAAAACCACAAATTGGTACCCGTGGGTTGCTAGAAGTGTTGATTACTCCTTGTAGTTGATGCTAATTGGTTTACTTGGTGGAAGATCATATGTTCAGATCCTTAATGCATATTATTACTCCTCTGATTATGAACATGAATATGCTTTGTGAGTAGTTATGTTTGTTCCTGAGGACATGGGTGAAGTCTTGCTATTAGTAGTCATGTGAATTTGGTATTCGTTCAATATTTTGATGAGATGTATGTTGTCTTTCCTCTAGTGGTGTTATGTGAACGTCGACTACATGACACTTCACCATTATTTGGGCCTAGAGGAAGGCATTGGGAAGTAATAAGTAGATGATGGGTTGCTAGAGTGACAGAAGCTTAAATCCTAGTTTATGCGTTGCTTCGTAAGGGGCTGATTTGGATCCATATGTCTAATGTTGTGGTTAGGTTTACCTTAATACTTCTTTTGTAGTTGTGAATGCTTGCAATAGGGGTTAATCATAAGTGGATTGCTTGCCCAAGTAAGGACAGTACCCAAGCACCGGTCCACCCACATATTAAATTATCAAAGTACCGAACGTGAATCATATGAGCGTGATGAAAACTAGCTTGATGATAATTCCCATGTGTCCTCGGGAGCTCTTTTCTCATTATAAGAAATTGTCCAGGCTTGTCCTTTGCTACAAAAAGGATTTGGCCACCTTGCTGCACTTTATTTACTATCATTGCTTGTTACTCGTTACAATTTATCTTATCACAAAACTATCTGTTACCTACAATTTCAGTGCTTGCAGAGAAATCCTTACTGAAAACCGCTTGTCATTTCCTTCTGCTCCTTGTTGGGTTCGACACTCTTACTTATCGAAAGGACTACGATAGATCCCCTATACTTGTGGGTCATCACGTATCCCTTGAGCCCTTCGAAGCTGCCCTTCAAGAACTCAAATCCACCGTGCGCTGGCCCCACGGTGGGCGCCAACTATCGTGGAAAGGTCATGACAGATGTCCTAGCAAAAGGACTTAGTCGTGGAGCCATCGCAACTAGGAAGCTTAAAGGGGTTAAAACAGGACAAAGGACACAGGAGTTTATACTGGTTCAGCCCCTTGCGGTGAAGGTAAAGGCATAATCCAGTTTGAGGTGGAATTGCTTATGTCTCGATTACCAGGGAGCGAATCTGCTTGACCTAGTTCTCGATCTGATGTTACTTGTCCTAAACTGCCGCCGGGTCGTCCTTCATATACAGAGGTCGACACCCAGCGGCTCACAGAGTCCCGACCGGCTCATAAACAGTGTCCGGCTCGGTGACTATCTATTCTTGCCTTACAATACAAGTCATACATATATGGCAGTTTATCTCTACGGGCCTTAAATCGCCATTGGGCCTTGAGCTCTTAACTGAACCGCCATCTTCAAGTATCATCGTGGGCTTCATGTGATGAATCGCCATATGCATAACCCGACCCCTCCTGGGCGGGTTATACTAATAGTTATATCCCCAACAATTAGTCAAAGATTTTGAAATTCTAGAGAATTTTTAATGAAACATCTATAGAAATCCACATGCCCAAGGAAACTCTGCATCCCTTTTATGTCTCATGGATACGACAACTTTTCCATTGCAATTTTTTTCTCTATCCACCTCAATACCTTTTCCGGATATTTTGTGACCCATCACAATTTCTTAATTTACCATGAAGTGACACTTCTCCCAATTTAAAACAAGGTCAGTGTCCTCACACCACAAAAAAACTTTTTAAGACTGTAGAGGCAATCATCAAAAGAAGTTTTGTAGACAAAGAAAACCGTCCATGGAACTTCCATAATTTCATCCACAAAATCAGCGAATATAGTATTCATGCATGTTTGCAAAGTAGCAGGAGCATTGCAAAATCCAAATGGCATGCAGTGGTAAGAAAATATACCAAAAGGGCAAGCGAACGTAGTTTCTCTTGATCACCGGGATGCACAGATATTTGTGAAAATCCTATCCATCAAGGTAACATAAATGAGCGTGATTTGCCAATATTTCAAGCATTTGATCGATGAAGGGCAATGGATAGTGGTCCTTTCAAGTATCCTTATTTAATCTCCTGAAATTAATGCACATTCTGTACCCAACTATTGTTCTGGTGGGGATTAGTTCATTGTTTTTATTAGGTACCACATTAAAGCCTCCTTTCCGAGGAACGCAATGAACTCGACTTGTTACAAAAATAGTCTATATGATTCCTGCATCAAGTAAACAAATGAGTTCTTTTCCTACACTTCTTTCACTTCAGGATTTAGCTTGATATTCGTGCACCGGTGTAGCCCTTCGTTCATATATATCTGGCATGTGCATATAGAATGACTTATCCCTTTCAAATCATAAATAAAGTACGCGAAGGCCTTCATATCAGCCCAATACTTGGGCTGGATTTGAGGGGTGTAGGATCGGAGAAGATAGGTCTAGAGGGGGAGGGTGAATAGATTCTTAACCAACCAAAGGTGTAATTTTTGTTTTTCTTGGAACTTCGACAGATTTTAGCATTAGTTAAGATATCACCAAGACTTCCTACATATGCATTTCTGAATATAGGGCATCGGAAATAGTAAATCATGTAATAGTGCGGAAAGTAAGGGGTAGAGATGGAAATTCAAATGCAATGAAGACATGGTGATTTTTGGCGTGGTTCCAATAGGTGGTGCTATCGTACGTCCACGTTGATGGAGACGTCAACCCATGGAGGGTAACGGTTGCTCGAGTCCACGGAGGGCTCCGCCCAAGAACGACCACGAAGAAGCAACCTTGCCTATATCATCATGGCTTACGTCCATGAAGGACTAGCCTCACTCCGGTAGATCTTCATGAAGTAGGGGATCTACTTGCCCCTTACAAACTTCTTGGTTCAACTTGACAATCTTGGAGGCTCCCAAGTGACACCTAACCAATCTAGGAGACACCACTCTCCAAAAGGTAATAGACGGTGTTGTTGATGATGAACTCCTTGCTCTTGTGCTTCAAATGATAGTCTCCCCAACACTAAATCACTCTCTCACAGATTTGGCTTTGGTGTAAAGGGGATTGAATGGAAAGCAACTTGGAGAAGGCTAGAAATCAAGGTTCAAATGGTAGGAATGGAATCTCTTGGTCTTAACACATGAGTAGGTGGTTCTCTCTCAGAAAATGAGTAGTAGGAGTGGTGGTCCGTTCTGATGGCTCTCTTAGGGAGTAAGTGGGGGTGGAGGGGTATATATAGCCTACACCCAAAGATCCAACCGTTACAAGTCTTTGACCCAACTTGGTGACACCGGATAGAATTCTCGGTGAGACCGACTAGTGCAAAAGATTTGAACGTTGGAGGTTTCGGTGAGACTGAACAGAACATCTCGGTGTGACCGAAGTGCAATGGCTAGGGCAAGACGTCACTTCAGTAGTTTTGATCGTTTCATATCGGTAATTCCAAAACGAAGCAACTTCATCATAGAAACTTGGTTACGCCATCTTGGTGAGACCAAGATCCATATCGGCTGTACTGAAAAGTTAGGATTTGGCATGTGGCAGTGTATGGGTTCGTCTCGGTGGGTACGGAGGGAATATATGGTGGGACCGAGATGGACATTTAGGGGTTTAGATAAATGAAATGTGGAGAAGTGTTTGAGGATTTGTGGAGCAATATCACTCAACATTTGAGCAACTAAGTCATGATCAAAACATCATCCCCGTTTAGTAGTATTGGATTTTCCTACAAACTCAATGTGATCTTGGATCACTTAACAAAAAGAATAAAGTCTTGTAGCTTTGCCAATTCTCGTCCTTATGATTTTGAAGGGGTCCACATCTTCATGTCCTTGCCATGCCACTGTTGAACTTATCTAAAATATACTAGATAAAAGTGTTAGTCCAACAATATGTATGTTGACATTAATTATCAAAACCATCAAGGGAGCAAGTGTGCTTTCAAGGGAAGCTGATCAGTCCGGGCATTTGAGGCGCCCGTCTGGGTGAAAATTTCATGACCAGTCAGTGATCGGGTGGCCCGCCCGGGCTTATGAGGCGGATTTGGGGCGCCCGACTATAGATGCTCTAAGGAACAAAGATGTGTGGTGTGATAAGCTAACAAAAATAGAATTCTTCTGAATTAAAGTTGAATTAAATCAATCATGTGGGCTAACAAAAAAGATTGATTTTTTAACACAGTACAGATGCAAGCGCTCATACACACACGTATACACTCACCTCTATGAATGTGCACACGCACACCCTACCCATATGACCACCTTCGAGAGACTGAGCCGGCATATCATCTTGAGATTTACGAAGTCACCATAGGCACCTCGTCGTCGACAGGAGCGTCTCCTTCCACTGAAAGCGTATCGCCCAAAATCTTAAAATAAATCCAGAAATAATGCGATCACTAGGACTTGAACCTCGGTGGGCTAGGGATACCACTATCACTCTAACCATCCAACCATAGGTTGGTTCGCAAAAAACAAGATTGATGATACTGGTATTGGTGGGCTAACAAAAACAGAATTCTTATAGACTAAATTTGACAAGGCCAGTTCTTTGGTCGACTTAAAAATTAAGTCGCCTCTCTTCAGTTTAAAAAATAACCCGCCTTCTAAGTTTGTTGAGATTTTTAAATTAGTTATCCTATAACTAATTTAGAAGCTCCAATGAACAAGAGAGGCAGCTTACGGGAAAAGTTGGAGAGGGAGCGACTTATTTTTTAAGCTGCCAAAAGAATTGGCCATAAACCCGTCAAGATTAATAACACGTGTGCTATTTTGGGCTAAAAAAAGTAAGATTTGTGACATGTGTGCCAACTTATGAGAATCACTCCTCCCCAAAGCCTCACATATGCCGCCTCACGCCTCTACTAATGAGGACATGACTACCTTGGATACAAGCAAAAACATTGCATACATGCATATTTTTGAGGTGATTTTTAATGCAAACTATGCAATAATTTATTTATGTTATCCAGGAAAAAAAATTTCACAGACTTTTGTGCCATGTCTAATTGCAGGTGTATGGTACATTTGTACAATCCACATATGAAGATAAGGGAAAAAGGGAAGTTTAGGTGTTGTTCAAAAAGTCCTCTCACGTCACTTTTGGCCCAAGAGAAGATAGAGTCCAAGTCTTTCACGTTCTGGATTCAGATTCATGCTGTACATACATAGTGACTCAAAATGCCAAGATCTCTTTCATCCAGACTCCGAATTGGGTGATTCTTTTTTGTTGGAAAGTAGATTTCATGCTCTTTCCAATCCAATGGGATTCACCTTCAGATTCATCCGGAGCGTTGAGATATTGACGAAGCAATCTGACACTGCAGCAGAATCCGAGTCAAACTACAAGTCCAAATGTGTTGCATCACCTCCACTTGGGTCCATGGGCCTTGTACGACCTAGGGTTGGTTTTAGGATGCCTTGGGACTCCTTGGCCGCCACGTCTTGCTTCTATATAAGTAGATCCATCTACTAGCTTTTTCCTGGGGATTTCTTTAGTTAAAAGTTAGCCATTGTAATTTCTTTTACTTTGTTTGTGTCCAACGACCAGACCAAGACCGCTTTCGGATCCCCATCTTTATCAATACTTCATATATATTCGCAATATTCAGATTGTATTATCATATTCTTACTTGTTCTTCGATTGCATGTAGGAATAGACCTTCGTGGTCAGGCTGATCGTGTTCAGGCATAGTCGGTAACCTCATGAGATTGGTTTAGCGATTGCTAAGGCGCAACGTCGTGCATGTTTGTAGTCGGATCGTCAAAGTCGACTCCACCAAATCAATAGCTATCATCTCATCGAAAGATCGGGACACCCTCACCTCTATCATCTACTCATCCACCTCAGTGAGCCTCCACCGGTGGCCACTCCTCCTGCGCCCAAGTGGCGGAGCCAGAAAAATTCTATTAGGGGGGCCAAGTGCTCTTAATACAGATTAGGGAGGGCCAAAGCATCAATTTAGCAGCAAAACATCACTAATTTCGCACTGTTCATCAGAAAATATGCAGCAAATAGATGATGTCAGGGGGGCAGGGCCCCTGCTGGTCCCCCTGTCTCCGTTACTGCCCATGACGACGATGCGGCCAAATTTGGTGTTGACCATCATTACAAGTCCACATGGGATGGCTCATGAAGCGAAGAGGAGAAGTGGCAATATGGATGGGTCGTTAGAGGCGTGCGAGGGTTTGTTTCACCCGCTGCAACACACAATTTTTTTAGTTTATTATTATGTAAAAAACAACTTTTTTAAAGGAAAAAAACCAACTGTTCAAGTACCATGGAACATTTTATCCACCTGATTTTAAAGGAAAAAAAAATCAACTGTTGGTTACACATGTGCTCTTACCCGTTACAGCGTTTATTACTACCACATCGCCGTAACGAGCTTCTCTCGTTTCTTCCTTCCCCTACGCCTACACCACCACTCCTTTGTCCTTACCGGAGAGAGGTCAGCGCTCCTCGCGGCCGCCGCCGAAACCATCCCGGGCGGAGGCGGCCGGCGAAGAGTCACTCCCCCCCTTCGTCGTGAGTAGAAGTGAGTAGTCACCTCCTGCTACTCCCCGCGCTCTCTGCGGTGTCGGAGGTTGACCGCGATCTCAGATCCACCGAATCCGATTCCCCGGCACGATCGAGCCTAGTCGGGAGCCCCTAAACCCTCAATCGTCGGCGGCGCCGCCGAACCACCTAGCCTCCGACTCCCCCCTTTACTGGGTGAGCTCCCCTTTTGCTGTGATCCCACGGGACCCGAGGTGCAACCCGCCCCCTTGTTGGATCGGAGCGTCGACGATGATCGTCGGGAGGAAGAATGCCGGCAAGGCCTCCCCCTTCTTGCTCATCCTCATCTCGGTCGGCTGCTTCTTCGCGACCTACAACTTCCTGACAATGGTGGGCCACAGCCGAAGCGGAGACGGGTCACGCAAATTGCTCGGCGGCGGCGATCAGGGCGGTGCCGCCTCCTTCGGGTCTGGTTCGGACCCGTCGAAGAGGTTCCACGTCGCCCTTACGGCGACGGATGCGCTGTACAGCCAGTGGCAGTCGCGGATAATGTACTACTGGTACAAGCAGATGAGAGTCAGGCCTGGCTCGGATATGGGCGGCTTCACGCGGATCCTTCACTCTGGAAAGCCGGATGGTTTGATGGATGAGATACCCACCTTAGTGGTTGACCCCCTCCCTGAAGGCGCCGATCGGGTGAGGTTTTGGATGTTCCATTTCATACCATTTGTGGAGTTGAAATGAACTCTTGCTAATTTCATGTTTTGCTCAGGGTTACATTGTCCTCAATAGACCCTGGGCATTTGTCCAATGGTTGCAGAAGGCGAAAATCAAGGAGGAGTAAGCATATTTCCTTTTGTCCTTTGTTTGTCTTTACTCAATTATTTAGGTTCATTGGTTTCCTAATAAAACGATTTGCAGTTATATACTTATGGCTGAGCCAGATCATATCTTTGTGAAGCCTTTGCCAAACTTAGCTCACGGTGAAGAACCTGCAGCATTTCCGTTTTTCTACATCAAACCAACTGACAATGAGAAGATACTAAGGAAGTTCTTTCCAGAAGAAAAAGGTCCTGTCTCAAATATCGATCCTATTGGCAACTCCCCTGTGATTATCCAGAAGGTACAACTCTTCTCTTGTGAGAAGATTAGTACTCCCTCTGTTCACTTTTATAGGACGTTTAGACAATTCAGATAGTGTCCAAAACAGTTCAATGTCAGCTGTCTAAAACGTCTTATAAAAAAGAACAGAGGGAGTAGAATACTTAGCTGTCCTAAGCTTTATACTTCTGTTACCATGACTGGTTCAGCTATACTAGATGCCAAGATGGCATAATGTGCCAAAACTTTGTTCTTTTAGTAAGTACTATTTCAGTACACTCACCTGGCATGACAATTTTATCCTATTTTGGATGTCCTCAAAATATCTAAGGCCCAGCTTGAGAAGATTGCTCCAACCTGGATGAATGTTTCGCTAAAAATGAAAGAGGATGTGGAGACAGACAAAGCTTTTGGATGGGTCTTGGAAATGTCAGTACAGTTCTATATACTTTTACCTATTGACTGAACATGCGCAAGACTTATTTGGAGCTCCTTTCTATCATATTTATAGGTATGCATATGCTGTTGCAAGTGCATTGCATGGTGTGCACCACAGCCTCCAAAAAGATTTCATGATTCAGGTGCATAGTAATTCTGCCACTTGATAGATTATTCCGTAGTTTGTTTGTGGCAGCTCATATCATCAAATATGTGATTAATTCTCATTGCAGCCTCCATGGGACGCGAAATCAGACAACACATTCATCATCCATTATACTTACGGATGTGACTATTCACTAAAGGTGACTGCTGTTTAACCTTAAACATCTGTCAACATCTTGAAGATGCCCGCCATTGTTCTGTAAAATCTACTACTTTTTTAACTAAATATAAGACGTTTTTGCAGTTCAAAAACGTCTTATATTTAGTTACAGAGGTAGTATTTCTCTATTACTGCAACAAACTTGTAACTTTATAAGCTTCTCATGATAGCTTGTTTGTGATTATCTTGTAAAAATGTAGGGTGAGCTGACTTATGGTAAGATCGGGGAATGGCGTTTTGATAAGAGATCTTATCTTCGCTCACCACCACCAAGAAATCTTTCATTACCCCCTCCAGGAGTTCCTGAAAGTGTGGTATGCACATACTGTTTTGCATTTTTTTTCAGCACAACGAAATGCCATTTCCTTCTAAAACTGTTGACTTCACGTCTCTGAAATTTCTGAATTGCCTTGCGTCAAAGTGTAAAATATTATCTTTCTGGCATTCGCAATAGTGTATCCATGTTTAGCCTACTTCTTTATCTCCTGTAAATTGAACTTGTCGTGGGTAAGTGGGTTCTATGTTAATAGACATAGCAAAAACAACCGAATAAGAAGGAATCTTATTGACTCTTCCTGCTGTGAATATTGATTTTGGTCGCGTGATCTTGATCCTTGTATATAACTGATTGTATATATTTTGTAATGGGTGTGGGGCTGGTGATAGTGAGTCATGGCGAGGCGATTACTGTAGTATACCTTTAAAAAAGGGGAAATTGTAGGGGAGGCACCGACAGTAATAAAGCTAATAAGAATAATATATACAAGAGAGGATATGTACAAGGCTGGAAGGGGGTGAGGGGAGGGGGCTATTCAGAAGAACACACATAGACAGGCTTGGCACAGAATTAGCCTTTAGATGGCCCAGCCAAGACCTGAGAGAGGTGGCAAGCTCCTCCCTCGTTCTGTGAGAAAGATGGCAAAGATCCCTCTTGAAATTAAACAACCAAGAGCCCCTACTATGAGTAATGTTGTCAAAGTCTTTTTGCGATTCTTTGCTTCCAAATATTCTATGCCGCAACTGTCAGGACTTCAAAGAAGAAAGGCTTGTTGATCTTGTACTTCACCTGGGAGACCTTTTCCTACAAGGATGGCAGGGAAGATCAAAGTGAATATCAAGAGTATGCCAACAGTTAGAGCTGAAGCTAGAGCCAGAAGAGGTACTCGTGTGTTTCCAGAGCATCAGATCGGCAGAGAGCACAACTGGAG
>NC_041381.1:464666692-464678775 GCF_002162155.2 Triticum dicoccoides
ATCTGAATGTGCTGAAAATAGGCGCTATATATTTTAGAAGAGAATTTTGACCCCAGTGAGAAGGACCAAGAATCAGCCACATCAGGGAAAGATGCAGGCTGGACAGATATTGCCTGAATTCATGGAATTCATCAAAAGCCTAGCTGGACAGAGGAAAATGAAAAAGATCTAAAAGGGTATTTTACAGCAAGCACGTCATGGACCAATATAAGGTTATCAAGGGTAAAGGAATGAGGCCTGGGAAATCTACTCCTCAAAAGGTGATCAGATCAGTTGCCGCTCCAGATGAGAGCAGTATCTCCTCTTGCAATAGAGCAAGAGCCTGCTGTCTGAATTTGTGATAAATTTTGAAGACATCATGCCACTAGAAGGATCCCATGGGCCTAGATGCATGAGGAGGGATATTGGTGTAGTAATTCCAGACGGGATTGACCCAGGGGATGTCGTCCTTGTTATAGAATTTAAAGAGATGTTTCATCAACAGAGCTTCATTCTGAGTAGAGGTTGATAATACCAAGAAACCCATCGCATTTGCGGCGGTAAACACTAGACCAGGCTGCCAAAGCCTTAGGTCTATTGGAGAATTCAGATTTACTGCAGACACAAATTCTTCTAGATATATCAACAATTTCTTTGACACCATCAGGGACGTCTGAGGTACCCGTGTAAAAGGTTGGAGGAGCGGTTATCACAGCTTTGGCCACTAAGAGAGACATGAATGACGAGCTGGAAGCTAATCTTCTGTTGATATGATTGATGAAGGGGGCATAATCTCTGATTTTCGGTCTAGTGATACCAAGAGGAAGTCCAAGGTAGGTAAAACGAATTGACTCAGTTTTGCAGCCAAACAGACCGGCTAAATTAGCCATTTTGTCCTCAGGCGTGTTGATGGGGTGGATGCCGAATTTATGGAAGTTGAACCTGAAGGCCAGTGGATTGACAAAAGCTCTAAAGGACCTTTTGAGGCAAAGGAGCTGACAAGTGCAAGTTTGGATAATGAGAAGAGTATCGTCAGTGTATTGAGCAATTGGGGGAATCATCACCGGCAGCATGGATCGGGAGATGAAGAAGATTGAACTGCAAAGCTTTGTTGATTATGGCTTAAAGAACGTCATAATTTGGTTGTCAATCTATTTTTAGGACTTATCTGGTTAAGCTTAGGTTTCTGTACACAATTTCCTGGTCTTTTTTTAATCATATCTCAGAGCCTTGGCAGGTGGCATGACCCGATCAAGGGCGACTGTCCTACATTTTGACCCAAACCCAGCCAGGTCTATAACAGAGTGAAGGAACTAATGCATGCATTCAGAAGACTATTGTCAAATAAGCCTGGACGGCTAGACACATCATCTTCTCCAAAGATTCAGTGGGAATTCCATACCATATTAGCTTGTAACCCAATATACAAAGTTCTACTCGATGAGCCAGGACATGCACGTAGCCAACTTGCAAATGATGCATTGGTATTAGTTTTTGCATCTTTTGAGCCACTCATCAGTAAAAAAGAAAACTTTACTAACGGGGCACTAGCACCTGTGGCATGTTTCGAATCCAAGTGGGCTGTGTTGAGGTATATTCAAGCACAGAAGCTGCTAGCCAACTGAGCTGCGCTCAGTTCTTAGCCACTCATTAGTAGAAGGGATTCTCCATTAGTTTCTTCCAATGAAGCATAAGTTAATGCACTTGTATTGTGCTATGAGAGCTTTGTGAATATCAGTCTCATGCCATTGTTTTCAAGACGAATTTTGTCACTTACTACTGGCACATAGGTGTATGCACTTCAACATGAACCTGGCATACATGCATTTTACATCAGTTGGCGCAGTAGCGTCCTTATGCAAGTTTCCGCTACAGGCTGTGATTCCAGCAAAGATGTTATAAGTGGCATGTGTTACCATGATCTCATGTGCACTACCATATAATATATGCAATTTTCGAATTGGCCATGTCAATGGATTATTTATTGTGATCTATACGTCAATCTAATAGAAAAACAATTACGGGTCGGTCATAAAACTTCTGAACCTTTGCTTCTGGCTATCCAACTAGGGTGTTACGCTATTGAAATTCTCACAATTCTTCTGGATCTGCTGCTATTGTTAATGGAAAATTCGTCCGGTAATAGACAAAAATGTTGATGCAAAAGCTAGACCAGCCTGCAGAAATTTACGTTGGACGACTTTGTACTTTATAAGTATCTTTCTTCTTTCAGTTTGACATGCGCTAGAGCTTAGTACAGCTGGATCCGTTACAATTTAAATTAGCGTTTCGTGATAAAATGTAAAATCCCTTCCTATGGTTGTTTTCTGATCTGAATTACATTTTTTCAGGCCACCCTTGTGAAGATGGTCAATGAGGCCACTGCAAACATTGTAGGGTGGGACGACGAAATATGAATGATGATTTTGCCGGAGAGGAGCTTAATTCATCTGATGCTGGGGTAGAATCAAAGAATCTCAATGATCAATAATACCAGAGCATTCAATTCATGTTCTCTTGAGCGGAGGATGGTGGCTAATTCCTACACATTAACCTAGAATCAGTTGTTGACAAGAGAATACGTAGTCATTTGATCCTTTGTCTCATTTTTGGGTTGTAAAGCAGAAACAAAAGCTCTCTTTTTTCAGTCTCCTGGTCCATTCAGTTGTACTACAAAGCAGAAATGAAGGATCCTTGAGTACTCTCATACTTACCATGGGAAGTAGGAGTATATTACAGCCTGGAACAAATTCTTGTGGCTGCTTAAGAACATCCTGCTGAGTGATCTGAATGATAAGTTGTTAACCGCAAAAATCCACCCACGTCATGTTCTCCTTTTCTTTTCGAGGGACTTCAAACTTGATATATCATATTGTTGTTTATGTTTACCTCACTTTCTATTCTAGAGACACCGGGCCACTCGTAATTGATTTGCATGTATAGCTGTGCTATATTATGGTCTATTTGATTCATAGGATTCTCCAAAACACAGGAATAGAAAGAACAAAATATTGTTATGTCATGCCTGTTTGAATCCTGCAATAATTTGATTTGTTGGATTATATCACAGAAAAATCCTTATGATTCTTTGCAAAAAGTAGTGAATGCAAAATTCCCCATGAAGTGCAATGTAGAGGACTTGTTTAGTAAAGACTGTCTTTTCTTTTTCTTTCGCAAAGGACACATGCAATGGTGGAACTCGGCTGCGGCTGGTTATGCGGATTGTGTGGATGATACCGCACTACAAATTGCCCATGAGCTAGCCTGTTAGTTTTTGTAATAATTAAAAAAATAAGGATGTAAACATTATGCTAAATTAATAAAGCTAGCCATGATGGCATTTCTTTTAAAAAGTAAGTTTTTTATTTATATGTACTCCCTTTGTAAAGAAATATAAGATCTTTTAAATCACTAAAGTAGTTATAGAGGGAGTATATTGATTACAACACTCGAATATTCTAACTTTATTATTTACATATCTTTTATGAATTTCTAAAGGGAAATGAAACTAAAACATTGAAAATGGGCTGCATTGACCGCGGGCCATTTTACGCCGCACCCGTGTTCGACTATAGGATAGTTATGCTTTGTGTTTCTCAAAAAAAAGAGGAAAGTTATGTGTTGGTGCAATATCTGTCTTTCTGTGTTTTGGAGATTGTTAACAGAAACAGGTATGGACTGATTTGTTTGTTAGTGCATACAGAGAGAAATAGTCCATACAGAAATCGAAGAGAATGTTGTCTCCGGTATCAAGTTCGAGGAACTTCACCGAAGTATATCTGCGTTGTAGAGAAGAACGAGCTACATCTAGTGAAGATATGTAGACGAGAAGATTGATGTGAAGAAATTAGGCCCTCGAAAATTATTGCTGACTGCAGCGAACGTAAGTCGAAGACAAATTGAAGACGTAGTATTCTTTTCGTCTTTCTTCTTTGGTTCATTTGAGTCATAGGACCTCCGTACTATTAAGAGGGGTATAGGCTCTCGAAGTTTAGATCTGCTGTGATGCTTAGCCTAAAACCTATGAAAGTTGCAAGAGAAATCTCTTTGTTCGGAGCAAATACTTGCCAGCAAGAGACTGTGATCTTCTTCGCTGGGAGAGATTTGTCTTAGACCGAGGAGTTAGCATTCCTTGCTCCGCAAGCAATGTTACTGTTGTGCTCAAAATCCGACCATTGGACTCGTGTCGTTCGGCCATTGGCTGCTCTCGATGTCCAATTTGGTCATTTCCCATCAGGGAAGGCTGCGGCTATAAATAGCCACCCCGCACCAGCTTTGTCCGGTGGCTGCTCCGCTTAAGATTTCTGAGAAGATTGATTTGAGCATCCCCTCTCCGAGTGATTTGAGTTTAAGACCATCGAGAGAAAAATCAAGAGCCCAAACTTAGACGGTGGTTTAGCATCACAATAGTTCTGAGTTAGAGTTCTTATACCCATTACTTGTGATAGCCGCGCACTCTCTAGATGGATAGGTCTCGGCTCGAGTGTTGAAGAGTCGTTGTCTTCACCGAGCTAGATCTTCAGCAACCAAGAGTGATTGTGGTTCGCGAAGGTCGACCGAAGGTTTGGAGATCGCCGACAAGTATCTACCACGACTGAAATCAACTGAAGTCTGATCAACTTCGAGTTGAAAAAGAATAGGGTGAAGAGAGTTTGTCTTCCGTGTTACTGTTAAGTCATAGCCCCTCCAACCAGACGTAGCCCTTTGGCAGAAGGGTGAACTAGTCTACCAAATTCATCTGTAGCCATCGAGCACCACTAGTTCATTCTACTTTATTGCATTTCCTTCAGCAATTTACTTTCGTGCTCTGTGTTGACAGTTTATCCGATCATTATCACCTGTTGTATCATTCTTTCGCATCGATCATCTCTGTTGCTCAGTTCAAATATCTTTGCGTTCATCCTGTTGCATTCTGATCACTGTCTTCATCATCTCTGTCATATTCTACGGATCATCTTGCTGACCTATTGTAGTTTTCTTTCGTTGCTCATGTCATGTTTTATCTCGTGTTACTTCATATGATTGTGTAGCATTACTATCGTTGTGATCAAACCTGTGTTATCGCAAGCCCATGCCATAATTGCTTCCTATGTTGATAGATATGCTCCCCAACATCATGCTTGATTGAGCTGTTTTTCATCGTACTTTATTTCCTCTGTTGTGTTTGGGATATGTTCAATACATTCGAAAGAATTTTTGAATCTCCCATTCACCCCCCCTTTGGTCGACATACTCTCGGTCCTAACGTTATGCTTTGTGGATATCAAAATTCATCGGTTGTTGTGGTTACCTTGGCTGCCGTTTTGGTAGGATTTCATTGGTTCGACTCCCTAGGGCATATGTTTTCCATATCAATTATTCTATGTAATGTTCATTGATTTGTGGGACCCCACGAGCAAAGTGGAGTTTTGTTGGATTTTTACCAGATTTTGGCATTAATTTAGGGGAATTTTCAGCATATTTTGGTATTAATTTAGGTGGGGGGTCACCAAATATGACTCTCCAGCCATTGAAAGTGGACCAAGTAGATTGGCATGCCACACATGCGCCTTAGACAACTACATACGAAAGTTGCACCGCATTTGCATCACGGGACAAGTTTGAGCACTTGTTTCATGTAATTTTCAATTTTAGACATCAAAGTGGTCATCATGTGCAACTTAATTTGTCATTTGCGTATTTGCCTCTCTTTTTAATTATGATGCTAAGACTGTGCTTCCACCAAGTCAGGTGCACAAGTTTTAACATGATGCACCAATTGCAAAAAAAACATATATAATTTTTTAAAACACACAATAAAGATAAACTCAAGCAGTCACCCTTGCATCTGCATGTCCTATAGTAGTGAGGTAATTAATATGTTATTGTCTCTACACAATAATTTTACATGCGTATTATGGAATAAAACAAGATCAAATGCCTGACTAAACTATTACCATGAGGCATCAACAAAACACACAAGTCCAACTGTTTAAGATGTGGCTGGAGAATATTCTCAAGTCTATAGAATCATTCAAGATGATTCTGTTTCGACCATTTTGATTTCAACATGCATACAAATGGCCATTTACGACCACTTCTGGTCTGACCATCACATGCGGCCGGAACTTCAAGTTGAATTACTCAAGGGAACCAACCTGTGGTTGGATGGTCAGTAGTTCAGTGGTATCCCCGGCCCACCAGAATTACTCAAGCGAACCAACCGGTGCTCGCGTTTTTTTGGATTTATTTCAAGCATTCCGGCGATGTGGTTCAGTGGGAGGAGGCGTTCCTGTTGACTACGAAGGCGTCTGTGGCGACTTCGTCGATCTCAATATGTTGTGTCGGCTCAGTTTCTCGGAAATGCTTATAGGGGTAGGGTGTAAGTGCGTGTGTTCATAGAAGTAAGTGTATGTGCGTATGTATGAGCGTTCACATCTACACTATGTTAAAACAAATTTAATTACTCAAGCCAACAACGAAGTGGCTTGTCACTTGTTTGTTTTATACATATCTTTCAAGTTTATGCTTCTAATGAAACTATTCCATGTTTAACGTACTGGAAATGGACCAGGAAATTAAAAAACCTTTTGCATCAGTTTAATAGGTAAAAATTTGAAGAGGCACCCTATTTAATGATGAAAGTGAAGGAAGTATGTCCTAGAGGCAATAATAAAGTTGTTATTTTATATTTCCTTATATCATGATAATTTTTTATTATTCATGCTAGAATTGTATTAAACGGAAACTTGATACATGTGTAGATACATAGACAAAAAGCCGTGTCCCTAGTAAGTCTCTACTAGACTAGCTCGTTAATCAAAGATGGTTAAGTTTCCTAACCATAGATATGTGTTGTCATTTAATGAACATGATCACATCATTAGAAGAATAATGTGATGGACAAGACCCATCCTTTAGCTTAGCATTATGATCATTCAGTTTTATTGCTATTGCTTTCTTCATGTCAAATACATATTCCTTCGACTATGAGATTATGCAACTCCCGGATACCAGAGGAATGCCTTGTGTGCTATCAAACGTCACAACGTAACTGGGTGATTATAAAGATGCTCTACAGGTATCTCTGAAGGTGTTTGTTGGGTTGGCATAGATCAAGATTATGATTTTTCACTCCAAAGTATCAGAGAGGTATATCTGGGCCCTCTCGGTAATACACATTATAAGAAGCCTTGCAAGCAAAGTGACTAATGAGTTAGTTGCAAGATGATGTATTACGGAACGAGTAAAGAGACTTGCCGATAACGAGATTGAACTAGGTATGAAGATACCGACGATCGAATCTCGGGCAAGTAACATACCAATGACAAAGGGAATAACGTATGTTGTCATAACGGTTCGATCGATAAAGATCTTCGTAGAATATGTGGGAGCCAATATGAGCATCCATGTTCCGCTATTGGTTATTGATCAGAGAGGTGTCTCGATCATGTCTACATAGTTCTCGAACCTGTAGGTTCCGCATGCTTAACGTTCGATGACGATATTGTATTATATGAGTTATGTGATTTGGTGACTGAATGTTGTTCGGAGTACCGGATGAGATCACGAACATGGCGAGGAGTCTCGAAAGGGTCGAGAGGTAATTATTGATATATAGGACGATGGTATTCAGACACCGGAAGTGTTTCGGGAAGCATCGGGTACTTATCGGGTCACCGAAAGGGGTTCCGGGCACCCCCGACAAAAGATATGGGCCTTATGGGCCAAGAGGGGAAACACACCAGCCACAAAGGGGCTGGTACGCCCCCCCCCCCATATGGGCTGGCCAAATTTGAGAAGGAAAGGGGAAGGAGGAAAGGAAAAAGGGAATAGGATTTCCCCTTCCCCCCTTCCCTTCCTACTCTGAATAGGAATAGGAGAGGGGGATTGCCTGAATTAGGAGAGGACCCCAAGTAGGATTCCTCCTACTTGGGCGCCCCTTGGCTGCCTCCCCTCCCCTCCAACCTATATATGTGTGGGGAGGGGGGCGCCTACAACACACAAGATCAACTGTTAGCCGTGTGTGGCGCCCCCCTCCACAGATTACACCCTCGGTCATATTCTCGTGATGCTTTGGTGAAGCCCTGCGCGGATCACATCACCATCACCGTCACCATGCCGTCATGCCGACGGAACTCGGCTACTTCCTCGACACCTTGCAGTATCAAGAGGGCGAGGGATGTCATCGAGCTGAACGTGTGCAGAACTCAGAGGTGTCGTACATTCGGTACTTGATCAGTCGGAGCTAGAAGAAGTTCGACTACATTAACCGTGTTGTCAAATGCTTCCACTTGCGGTCTATAAGGGTACGTAGACACACTCTCCCCCTCTCGTTGCTATGCATCTCCTAGATAGATCTTGCGTGAGCGTAGGAAATTTTTGAACTGCATGATATGTTCCCCAACAGTGGTATCAGAGCTAGGTCTATGCGTAGATGATATGCATGAGTAGAACACAAAGAGTTGTGTGCAGTGATAGTCATACTTCTTACCACCAATGTCTTATTTTGATTCAGCGGTATTGTTGGATGAAGCGGCCCGGACCAACCTTACATGACCATGTTCATGAGACCGGTTCCACCGATAGACATGCAACTAGTTATGCATAAAGGTGGCTGGCGGGTGTCTGTTTATCCTACCTTACTTGAATTGAATTTTACTGCAGCCGGTCCTTGTTGAAGGTTAAAACAACAAACTTGATAAATCAACGTTGTTGTTTTGATGCATAGGTAAGAACGGTTCTTGCTAGAAGCCCGTAGTAGCCACGTAAAACTTGAAACAACAAAGTAGAGGACGTCTAACTTGTTTTTGTAGGGCATGTTGTGATGTGATATGTTCAAGACATGATGTGATATACGTTATTATATGAGATGATCATGTTTTGGAAAAGTTATCGGCAATCGGCAGGAGCCTTATGGTCGTCTCTTTATTGTATGAAATGCAAACACCATGTAATTGCTTTACTTTATCACTATGCATTACCAATAGTTGTAGAGGCAATAGTTGGCAAGATGACCATGACACAGCGATGGAGATCAAGGTGTTGAGCTGGTGACAATGGAGATCATGACGATGCTTTGGAGATGGAGATCAAAAGCACAAGATGATGATGGCCATATCATGTCACATATTTTGATTGCATGTGATGTTTATCTTTTATGCATCTTATTTTGCTTAGTACGACGGTAGCATTATAAGATGATCCCTTAACTCAAATTTCAAGGTATAAGTGTTCTTTCTAAGTATGCACCGTTGCGACAGTTCATCGTGTTGAGACACCACGTGATAATTGAGTGTGATAGACTCTATGTTCATATACAACGGGTGCAAGACAATTTTGCACGTGCGGAATACTCAGGTTAAACTTGATGAGCCTAGCATGTACAGACATGGCCTCGGAACACTGGAGGCCGAAAGGTCGAACGTGAATCATATAGTAGATATGATCAACATAGAGATGTTCACCATTGATGACTACCCCATTTCACGTGATGATCGGACATGGGTTAGTTGATTTGGATCACGTATCATTTAGATGACTTAAGGGATGTCTATCTAAGTGGGAGTTCTTAAGTAATTTGATTAATTGAACTTAATTTATCATGGACTTAGTCCTGATAGTATTTACAAATTATGTTGTCGATCAATAGCTCGCGTTGTAGGTCCCTTATGTTTTTTGATATGTTCCTAGAGAAAACTAAAGTTGAAAGATGACAGTAGCAATGATGCGGACTGGGTCCGTGATCTGAGGATTATCCTCATTGCTGCACAGAAGAATTATGTCCTTGATGCACCGCTAGGTGTCAAACCTATTGCAGGAGTAGATGCAGACGTTATGAACGTTTTTTAATGTCGATATGATGACTACTTGATAGTTTAGTGCACCATGCTTCATGGCTTAGAACCGGGACTTCAAAAGCGTTTTGAATGTCACGGAGAATATGAGATGTTCCAAGAGCTGAAATTGGTATTTCAGGCTCATGACCATGTCGAGAGGTATGAGACCTCTGACAAGTACTTTGCCTAAAAAATGGAGGAGAATAGCTCAGCTAGTGAGCATGTGCTCAGAATGTCTGGGTACTACAATCGCTTGAATGAAGTGGGAGTTAATCTTCCAGATAAGATAGTGATTGACATAGTTCTCTAGTCACTACCACCAAGCTACGAGAACTTCGTGATGAACTATAATATGCAAGGGATGACGAAAACGGTTCTCGAGCTTTTCGCGATGCTAAAATCAGCGAAGGTAGAAATCAAGAAAGATCATCAAGTGTTGATGGTTAACAAGACCACTAGTTTCAAGAAAAAGGGCAAGGGAAAGAAAGGGAACTTCAAGAAGAATGGCAAGCAAGTTTTCACTCCCAGGAAGAAGCCCAAAGCTGGACCTAAGCCTGAAATTGAGTGCTTTTACTGCAAAGGGAATGGTCACTAGAAGCAGAACCGCCCCAAATATTTGGCAGATAAGAAGGATGGCAAAGTGAACAAAGGTAATTTGATATACATGTTATTGATGTGTATTTTACTAGTGTTCATAGTAACCCCTGGGTATTTGATACCGGTTCAGTTACTAAAGATTAGTAACTCGAAACAGGAGTTGCAAAATGAACAAAGACTAGTTAAGGGCGAGCTGACGATGTGTGTTGGAAGTGATTCCAAGGTTGATAAGATCACCATTGCACACTCCCTCTACCTTCGGGATTAATGTTGGATCTAGATAGATGTTATTAGGTATTTGCGTTGGGCATGAATATGTTTGGATCATGATTATCGCGATACGGTTATTCATTTAAGTCAGAGAACAATTGTTGTTCTAGTTACATGAATATAACCTTCTATGGTCATACACCCAATGTAAATGGTTTATTGAATCTCGATTGTAGTGATACGCATATTCATAATATTGATGCTAAAAGATACAAAGTTGATAATGATAGTGCAACATACTTGTGGCACTCCGTTTAGGTCATATTGGTGTAAACCGCATGAAGAAACTCCATGCTGATGGGCTTTTGGAATCACTTGATTATGAATCATTTGATACTTGCAAACCATGCCTCATGGGCAAGATGACTAAAACTCCGTTCTTCGGGACAATGGAGCGAGCCAATGAATTATTGGAAATAATACATACCGATGTATGTGGTTCGATGAGTGTTGAGGAACGCGGCGGGTATCATTATTTTTTGACCTTCGCAGATGATTTGAACAGATATGGGTATATCTACTTAATGAAACACAAGTCTGAAACATTTGAAAAGTTCAAAGAATTTCAGAACGAAGTGGAGAATCATCGTAACAACAAAATAAAGTTTCTACAATCTGATCGCCCAGGCGAATATTTGAGTTACGAGTTTGACCTTCATTTAAAACAATGTGGAATAGTTTCACAACTCACCCCACCTGGAACACACAGCGTAATGGTGTCTCTGAACGTCGTAACCGTACTTTATTTGGTGCGAACTATGATGTTTCTTACCGATTTACCACTATCATTTTGGGGTTATGCATTAGAGACAGCTGCATATACATTAAACAGGGCACCATCTAAATCCGTTGAGAAGACACCGTATGAACTGTGGTTTGAGAATAAACCTAAGCTGTCGTTTCTTAAAGTTTGGGGATGCGATGCTTACGTCAAAAGGCTTCACTACAAAAAAAAGACACATCCGTGACATTTTGGGCCGAACAATTTTTTTCCTGTCATACATATGACACTTCTATGACGATAATTGTGACAAAACCCGGTATCATCATAGATGTGGTGGGCTCCTACTTCTATGACAAAAAATCATGATAGAAAATGGGCTTTTCGTCCTGGGCGGGCCGGAGACGCAGCTGCATGACATTATTTGGGCCGTCCATGACGGAAAAAATCGTGTTAGAAGCGAGGGCGAGGAAAATTTCGGGGAGTTCCCGGTTATGGTGGGTGGTCGGGGGCCGAGCAATGCACGTTTCTCTTGTACACGTACGTGCGTGTGTGCGAGGTGTTGGCTCTAACTGAACCTGAGCGAGGCGTTGGGCTCTAACTGAACCCCAGCGATTGCACTGCAGGCTACGTGTTATTGAACCCGAGCGATCGATTCCTTTACTACTGCTGCTAACTGAAGCCGATCGATGCTGCCT
>NC_041381.1:464678964-464683248 GCF_002162155.2 Triticum dicoccoides
TCTGGATGAACAGGACCTCGATCGATCGAGCCGGTTGGGGCTCGATGAACAGGACCCCATGGAGGGCTGGATGAACAGTAGATGGTGGAGGGGTGGATGAACTGTAGCCCGTGGAGTGGTGGTTGAACAGGAGCCCGTGGAGAGCGGTGGTTGAACAGTAGCCGGTGGAGTAGCGCGCGGTGGAGGCTGGATGAACAAGAGCCCGTGGATGAACAGTCGCAGGTGGAGCCTGGAGGAGGTCGACGGTGGATGAACAGTAGCCCATGGAGGCTGGAGAAGGTCGATGGTGGAGATGAATAGTATCCCGTGGAGTCCCGTTTTGCGGTATGCCACACCCCTCCTGATGAACATGACCCCCGTTTTGACCGTAGCGCTCCAACACAAGTCTGTTTTGTCCGTTTTGCGGTACGCCACACCCCTCCCGATCAACATGACCCCCATTTCGACCGTAGGAGGTTCGTTTCCTCCGTTTTGTGGTACACCACACCCCTCCCGATGAATAGGATTCCGTTTCGAACGTGGCCGGTCGAACACAAGGCCGTTTCCTCCGTTCTGCGGTACGCCAGGCCTCGTTTCCATCGCCTGTTCCGTCCAAGCCCTCCCGATGAACACGGCCATGCATTCCGTTCTGATCCAGCCGGTTGGCTCCCCATGAACACGACGACGACATTGTTTCTCCATTCCGACCCAGCCATGTACACGAGCCCTGGCCGTACGTATATATGCGCGAGTAGGCGTTCGAGACCCCGCCCGTATGTACACATACGTGGCCGTATTTTCTTTCTTGCGCACTGGCTGCTGTACGTACGTGTACATGCTACGTGCACGCCTCTACTACAACACGAGCGCGCCTCTACTACGACACGTGCGCGCCTCTACATCCACCAGTGTGTATGTACATGTTCGTGACCAGAATGACAACGCTACGTACGCTTCGACCAGGTGGGTCCCGACTGTTAGGCACTTCCTTGCGTGCAAAGATGTAGCTGGTGGGTCCCAGCAGTCAGGGGGGCGAATCATTTTTTTTTGTCCGGACGCACTTCCTTGCGTGCGAAGATGTAGCTGGTGGTTCCCAGCAGTCAGGGGGGAAACGTTTTTTTCGTGAAATAAGGTGGCCCGTCCGGTGGGTCCCTGCTGTCAGGTGGAGGAATAATTATTTTGCGCATAATAAGGAGGCACTTCCTTGCTGTGGCCGTGGACCCAGCTGTCAGCCTCTCCACGTACAGTCCACTTCAGATGCATGTCGATCATTGACCATGGTGACGAGGCCGCGCCGAGAGCACCAGAGCGGTGGATGACGGCGAGGCCTAGGAAGGGAACGAGATGGAGGCAGTGAAGACGTGGCAGTTGTTTCCCACGTGGAGGGGAGTATGACTCTACAAGGGTTTACTGGTTCGTCTGCCATCACCGAAGAATAACAGCAGGTGTGGGTGAGTAGAGGGATGTCTAGGCCAGCGATGGGAGTACGTTGGGGCGGTGAGGCCTGCGCGACTGTCGGGGGTTGGATACGACATATGCCAAAGGATGGCTTATCATGGTGGGAGCGAGTAGAACGTCGCCGGTGCCTGGAAGCGGGATGAGGCGAAGACATGCACGCCGGCGGAACTTACCCAGCTTCAGGGCTCTCCTAGGAGATAACACCCCTACTGCTGCTCTGCGGGGTCTCCGCATGATCACTAAAGCAAGGTAACTACAATGGTGCTCCTGGAGCTGTTTTGGGAGGTGGGAGAGGGCAAGGCTAGCTCTCTCTTCCCTGGGCTATCTGGTCTATCTTCTTCTCTAGGTCCGAACCCTTTGCATGGGTGCCCCGGGGGGTTTATATAGGCCTACCCCCTGGGGGTACAATAGTAATCCGGCTGGGCGCGGGTCCCAGCCGTTTGTCTCTCAGGCCGCCGTCCTTCCCGCCGGCTTCTGGGGCCCGCCGACTGGCGGGTCCCGCGGACAGGCTTGACACTGCAGCGGCACTCCTGATGACGCAGGCTCGGTCATTGAGTCGTGGCAACAGTGCCGCCGTCTATCGGGCAATCACTGTCGCCGTTCCCCATCTTATCTGATTAATGGCTCGTGGGGCCCCGGAGGAGTCAGCTGACTCTAGGGGGGCCGACTCCCACGGGCCTGTCTTCGGATTGCCCAGGCCGGCTTCGGCCCTCTCACTGACAGGCGACCCTGCCGCCTTCGGGTCGTACAGGCCGGCGTCGTGGGCACAGTGCACTGCGCACTGTGGCTGAGGTCAGGGCAGGCATGGCAACAGTGCCGTATCTCACCGAAGATCTTCTAGTGGTACGGCCTACTGTAGCCATGCCGGCCCTTCATAGGCAGGGGGAAGCGGCCATGCCGCAACTGTACCCTGCGTCGTACTTCGGGATAAGGGAAGAGTCTTGGGCCGACTCTCCGTAGTCGGCCTCCCTGGAAGTCGCCAGCTCGGAGTTGGCTTATCCGGAGTCGCCGCCTGGGACTCGGCATATCTGGGAGTCGCCGCCTGGGACCCGGCATATCTTGGAGTCGGCCCCGGGACTCGGCCTGAGGGGCGCGGCCTGCCCCGATGTCTTGAAATGTCCTGGGGCTCGGGTTAGCCTACCCGTGGCCCATTACTCCGACAGTAGTCCCCGAAGCTGGTGAAACCCTGCGGAGCAGCATTGTGGGGCTTCAACATCTTCAACCTTTTTTTAAAAGTGCAGACTCTGGGACTCGGCTGCCGTCTTCCCTTGGGCCGACTATTGAAAGTCGGGGCTTCAGTGAAGAGCCTCAGTTCGAAAGTCGCGGCGGGAAGCCAGGCGGCGTGCCTGATACGCTTCCCCGCAGCCATCAGGGCGGTCCTATCGCGCGGCGCCACGTGGGGAAAACAGTCTGCCTGCCCATGCGCGCAACGGGACGAGCCGTCAGGTGGGGCCCGCCACTACCGCGCCTCGGCACATGAACGGATCCGTTGCGGCCGAGGACGGTTGGCGTTCCCACGTTGTTACTGCACGCAGTAATTTCGTGGGGTAAATCGTGGGGCGGCGTGGGGCATCGTGCGCAGTTAATCCCACGCCCGCCCCCTCGACTTCTCAGCCCGCAGGGCTATAAGTAGGCGGGGGGAAGCAGAGCGGCACAGCTTGCGCGCCTTTCTTCCTCGCTCCCCCGCCTCATCTTGCTTCCTCTCCCTCCTTCCTCCGCCGTCGAGCAGGAGCGCATCCTACCACGGCGATGAGCTCTTCCTCCGCCGCGGCCTCTACCGTGCGCTCCGGCGTATGGGACGGCTCGGAGGTAGAGGAAGAACACATCGAGTTCCTCCGTCAGACCCGCCGTCTCCCCAACGCGGACCTCGTGCGCGCCTGCGCCGCGCCGGAGGGGGAAATCCGGCCGGCGCCGGAAGAGGGCGAGCGGGTCATCTTCCGCTCGCACCTTATGTGCGGCCTGGGGCTGCCGGCGAGCAGCTTCTTCCTCTCATTCCTGGAGTTCCACAGCCTTCAGCCGCACCACCTCACACCGAACACGGTGGTGCTGCTCTCCGCCTTCGCCACCCTGTGCGAAGGTTTCCTCGGTGTTCTCCCCACCATCGAGCTGTGGGGAGAATTCTTCTCTTCTAAGCTTGGCACGCACATCGCCGGCGTGCCGGCCCAGTGCGGCGCCTTCATCGCGATGCGGCGCTCGATGGCCGACAACCCCTTTCCTCCCATCACACTGATCAAGTCGGTGAAGATGTGGCAGCGCTCATACTTCTACGTGAGGAACCTCGCCTCCGACGGCGACTGGGTCAACCTGCCACCTTACAACGCCGCTCCCCTGACTGGGCGGCTCCCCAGCTGGTCCCACCGAGTCAAGTCGCTGACTCCTGCCGGAGCCGCCGCAGTGGCGCGACTCCGAGTCTTGACGTAGTCGGAGGGACTCGTCGGGGCCGACTTGCTGGCCGCCTTCGTGGCACGCCGAGTTCTCCCGCTCCAAGGCCGGCCTCACCTGATCTGTCAGATGAGCGGCCTCCAAGACCCAAGTCGGATGAGCACCAAGGAGATGCCCCGCAAGGAGGTGGCGAACATGGTAAATTACATCGCACACTGCGAGTACGAGGAGGACTGGCAGTTCGGCAAGGAGCCGTACTCGCGCGTCAACCCTCCACCAATGGTAAGTCGCGTCTCCCTGCTATTTTATCTTTTTTCTGCAGCCGACTCCGGCTTCTGACTCTTGTTAGTTTCTTCTGAACTAGAATCCTCTTATGCAGCCTGCCGCCGGCGCCACGAGGCAGCCCCGTGAGTATGTTCCCGACCGCGCGGAGAGCGACGTCGACAACCCCGACTTGGGGGCGGT
>NC_041381.1:464683534-464705868 GCF_002162155.2 Triticum dicoccoides
CCGACTGGCCCGATGATGACGCCGAAGGCGAAGTCGCTCCGCGCCACCAGCTGAAGATCGGCCCGTCGGGTGCCGGCTCCTTCTCCGGCCAAGGCGGCGCAAAGAGGCGTCACGCCGGGCCGAGTGTGCCCGGTGGCAAATTGAAGAAGTTCAAGGGGGTGGCCGCCGCGACCAGACGAGAGGAGGCGGCCGCGAAGGCCCACCGCTTCCGAAGGGAAGTGAGAAAGCCGTCGCTAGTATCCGTGTAAGCCTTTACGCTCTTTATTTTCTTCGTTGAATCTTGTCTGAGTCTTCGTTTATATACTCCCTCCATTCTTCTTCAGGGCCCCTCTTTCCCTTGAGAGAGTCGCCGTCCCCTCCGCCATGGGGTCGGCAGAGACATCCGCCAATACTCGGCGGCCCGACCCTGCCGTCGACCTTCGGGAGGCGACAGAGCGGAATGCGCGGGAGAAGCGCGAGGAGGAAGAGGCCGCGCGTTTGGAGAAGGCGGAGGCCGACAGGGCGGCCGCCTCCGCCCAGAAAAAGCTGGATGATGACGAAGCCGCCCTTGCAGCGAGACGGCGCGCCGAGGAGGCCGCGCGTCGCCGATCGGCGATGCTCGTCCCCCCACTATCGTCTGCACCGCCGCCTCCGGAGTTCACGGGGCAGACCGGGGGAGCCGGCGCCGAGAACCCTGTCGCGGAGAAGGAGAGCGGCGAGGCCTCCATGTCGGATGCTCTCGTGCCGCCGCCGCCTCCACCGCCGTCTGGGAGGCCGCACGGCAAACAGCCGGTGGATCTGTCGGAGCCGCCGACCATGGACGAGGCCGAGGCGCGGCTGCTTCTCCAAGTCGCCTCGCCGGTGCGTCGCCGTCTTGAGAGGGCGACCTCGGCGCCACGACCTCGGGAGATCGACGCTGCTAGCTCGGCAGCTCTAGACGCCGAGGCCACAAGCGCCGCACCCACCGGGTGGGTGCGCGGAGACAGCACCGGGCCGCTAAATCAATTGCTCCTGGAAGTCCAGGCGAATTTGCGGGCCGAAGGCAATGCCCTTCAGGCCTGCACCAGAGCGCACCTGGCCGCGCGAACGGCCGTCTGAGTAAGTTTGTTCTCCTTCTTGATTCTTGTTTTTCTCTGTGGGGGCGCGCCAGCGCACCCACTGGGTGTAGTCCCCGAGTTCCGGGCCGGCTGCTGAGCAGGCGGTTCGGAACTCCCTCTGGCGAGTTCCAAACACTAACTTCGTCTTCAATGACTTACTGCAGGAGTATCACAACCTCCGCGCCACTGCCTTGAACCGTAATGTTGAAGAGTTGGGCAAGCGGGCTGCCGACTTGCCGGAAAGCTGGAGTGAGTTTTTCTTCTTCGCGGGGGCGCGCTGGCGCACCCACGGGCTGTAGTCCCCGAGATTCGGGCCGACTGCTGAGCAGTCGGGCCGGATCTTCCCGGCGATCTTCTTTGCTGACGACTGGTTTGTTTTCTCTTTCGATTTTCAGGAGCCAATGCCGCTCTTCAGGAGCAGCTGGGCAAGGCCAATACCGCCCGTCGCGCCAAGGAGGAGGAGTGTGACAGGCTCGCCATAGAGCGCAACCTGCTGGCGGCGCAGCTGGCCGAGCAGAAGGAGATGCTCAAGAAGGCGCAGGACGAGGCCGAGAGGAAGGAAACCGCTCTCCTGGCCGAGTTCGAGAGCGAGCGCTCCTCCTGGACTGACAGGGAGGCGATGCTGACCTCCGGCTTCCACGAGATCGAGGACATTGTGGATGGTACGTTTCTTTCGCTTCTTCGCGCTTCCGACTATGTGTCGGGCCGACTTCTGATTTTTCGACTTTCTTCTTTTTTGTCTTGGCAGACTTCTTCCCTGGTCACTCACTGGCGGTCCCTCTGGCCATTGAGGCTGCTCGTGAGGCGCGAAGGGCGAATGGTGAGGAGATCGCCTCCAATGCCCCCCGAACCATTGATGAACAGCTCCTAAGCATCGAAGCCCGTCTTCGTCCGGTCCACCGGCAGATGCGCCGGCTGCAGCGTGCCGGCGCCCAGGCGGTTGCCGCTTTGTGGCCGGACATGCCGGCTCTGCGCACCGCCAGTCGGACCGCCGACTGGCTGGAAGTCGCTGCCGGCCGTCTTGAGGCCTGGAAGGGCTCCTCGGCCCGGGCCGGAGCGTGCCGGGCCTTGAAGTTCATCAAGGCGTGGTATCCAGGGCTGGACCTGGACCGCTTAGCCGCATTCCGGTCAGAAGCCCAGGCCGAGCTGGAGGCCGTGGAGGGCGCCCTTATCGAGCGTGCGGCGGCCATCGTCGAGTACACGGACACCAGCGTCTTCGTGCCCGAGCGGGCTGAAGGCGGCGAGGAAGTGCCGCCAGAGTGGTTCGGGATGAACCCGGAGTATGGCGAGGACTCGGCGGAGGTGATTGACTCCAGCACCGAGGAGGAGGACGAGGCGGAGGCCGAAGGCGAGGCGGAGGTGCCAGAGGACAGAGCAGGCGGCCAGCCTCAGCTCGACCGCGCCTCCAGCAATGAGCCGCGTCAGGAGAAAGCGACTGCCGCCGGAGGCGATCAAACCGAGACCGCCCAGCCGACTGCCCCGGCGCCTGACACCGCCATCTCCTCCGATCCTCCAATCCCAGATGCCGCCTCCTAGGCTGCCTTTCCCGCCACTGCTTGTCTGTCTTAGTGATCCTTTGAAAACTTTGTTAGATTCGAACAATTCCACCCGCGGGGTGTATCTTGAACTTCTATTCGAAGATTCGGCCAAGGGCCTATGTAAATATTAATCTCTTTCCGTCTTTCCTTGCTTAATGCTCTTTAGGCTTTTTCCCTTTGCTGCCTTCCTTTAGTCGCTGCCTTGTCAGTCGAACAGCCGCTTTGTGGACTATCGCTGGGTCAAGTGCTTGGCTACTTTGGGAAGGCAAGGACTTGGCCATTTAGAGTTTCTTTAGCAAGTCGGATAGGAAGCGACATGTCGACTACCCAAGAGTCGGCCGTCCTTAATAGAGGTTAATGATGACGGCGAGCCGGCTACCCATGAGTCGGCCTTCAGCTTCAGAAATGCTGGAGGCCGTCTTATGCTATGTTCGTGCTTTAGGTCCTTAGCCATTTTTCGCGTGGGTGCCCGCTCTTCCTCACTCCTGCCTGCCTCACAGTCGCTCTGCGAGTTGCGGCTTTGCCAGGAGGCGGATTGGGCACCGCACACTACTTGTTTGACTGTTGGAAGCTTCTCATAGCGCAAGGCGGCGAGTCCCCGGGCCGACTAGTCAGGCCCGGTGCCAAGCGGCTTATAATGAAAGTAATGTACTCATAGGCATAATTCTTATCGTACAGATAACAAAAAGGGCAGTCCCCGAGCTCGTCTCGGGGGGCCCAAAGTCTTAGTACTTTAATACAAAGGGGTAGTGTGATACATACTGCATCAACTGTAAAATCTTCGAAGAAGATTTGCATTCCACGGGCGTTCTGTCTCTTTGCTGGAGTCGTTCCTCTTGCGCGCTCGGGGCTTCTAGGCATCGATCAAATAGTAGGTGTCATTCCCTAGCACCTTGCTGATGATGAAGGGGCCTTCCCAAGGTGCCGACAGCTTGTGTTGGCCGGCCGTTCGTTGGATCAGCCGGAGCGCAAGGTCGCCTTCTTGAAAGGATCTTGGCCTGACCTTCCTGTTGTAGTATCGATGCAGACTCTGCTGGTAGATGCTGGACCGGCTGAGTGCCAACAGCCGGCCCTCTTCCAGCAGATCGACGCCGTCTTGACATGCTTCTTCTGCTTCTTCCTCGGTGTACATGGCGACTCACGGGGAGTCGAATTCTATGTCCGTTGGGATGACGGCTTCGGCGCCATAGACGAGGAAGAATGGTGTGAAGCCGGTTAACTTGTTTGGAGTCGTGCGCAGACTCTAGAGGACGGCTGGCAGCTCCTCGAGCCAATAGCCGGCAGATCGCTCCAGCGGTGTGACGAGTCGAGGCTTGATGCTGGATAAGATGAGGCCGTTTGCTCGCTCCACCTGGCCATTTGACTGCGGGTGGGCAACGGACGCTAAGTCCAGTCGGATGCCCTGTGTCGCGCAGAAACGGGCCAAGGCGCCTTTGGCAAAATTCGTGCCATTGTCGGTGATGATGCTGTGTGGGATGCCGTACCGAGTTGTGATGTCAGCGATGAAGGTCACTGCAGTCGGACCATTCAATTTCTTGATGGGCTTCACCTCCACCCACTTGGTGAACTTGTCCACCGCGCCAAGTAGGTGAGTCAAGCCACCTCATGCCGTCTTGAATGGTCCCACCATGTCCAGGCCCCAAACTGCAAAGGGCCAGGCGATGGGGATAGTCTTGAGTGCGGAAGCCAGCTGAAGCGGCTTGGAACGAAAAACTTGGCACCCCTTGCACTTTTGGACTAACTCTTTGGCCTCTTCCAGAGCGGTTGGCCAGAAAATACCGTGCCGGAAAGCTTTGGCGACAAGTGCCCTTGAGGCCGCGTGGTGACCGCACTCGCCTTCGTGGATGTCTCTGAGGATTGCCTGACCTTGTTCTGCTTCGACGCAGCGTTGGAAGACGCCAGTAACGCTGCGCTTGACCAGCTCTCTGTTGACTATGGTGTAGGCTGCTACTCGGCGTTGCACCTGCCGAGCCAAGATTCAGCTCTCTATTTACTAAGAATATGAGGATGGGCTGGGCCCATGAAGGTGCTGCTATTTCTTCAACTGCCACTAGTGTGACTTGGATAAGGGTGGCCGGGCTGGGAGGCGGCGGGTTGGAGTCCGCAGCCGCTTGCTGATTTGACAAAGTCCCGGGGCCGACTGGAGCAGTCCCCGGGCCGAGCTCTGGAGTCTCCGATCTTGCTACTGCAGTCCCCGGACCGGGTTCTGAAGTCCCCGGGCCGGCTTCGACTGTATGTTTCTTGGGGTTGGGCCCGTCCTCCTCAGGCGGAGCCGGCAGATAGATTGAATCCAATTCTGGTGACAGCTTGATGGAAGGCTTGAGGAGGCGCCGGAGGGCGACACCAGATGGTATTGCCTGGCGGGTGGAGCCGATTCGTGCCAAGGCGTCCGCTTGGTCGTTGTCGTTCCTTGGCACGTGGAGGAACTCGCACCCCTCGAAGTATCCGCTGAGTTGCTGGACGAGGAAACGATAGCTCACCATATTTGCGTCCTTGGCGTCCCAATCGCCTGATGATTGCTGGACCACCAAGTCAGAGTCGCCATAACACAGGATCCGACGAATGCCGAGTTCTTTGGCAAGCCGGAGCCCGTGGATGAGCGCCTCGTACTCGGCCACGTTGTTGGAGGCGGCGAAATGGATCTGTAGCGCATATCTGAGCTTGTTGCCCTTGGGGGAAGTGAGGACGACGCCGGCTCCCAGGCCGGTGCACATCTTGGAGCCGTCGAAGTGCATCCGCCAATGGGTGGAGTCGGGCGCTGGCGGCAGATACTGGGTCTCGGCCCAGTCGACGAGGAAGTCGGCCAGTGCTTGTGACTTGATGGCGGTGCAGGGCTCGTAGTAGACGGTGTAGGGAGCCAGGTCGATGGCCCATTTGGCCACCCGGCCAGAAGCATCTCGGCTTCCGATGATCTCGGCCAGTGGAGCTGTGCAGACCACAGTGATTGGATGCTCTTGGAAGTAAGGCTTCAATTTCTTGGCGGCAAAATGCACGCCGTAGCACATCTTCTGGTAATGGGGGTAGTTCTGCTTGGAGGTCGACAACACCTCGCTTAAGTAATATACCGGTATCTGGACGGGTAGCGCCTTTCCTTCCTCCTTGCGCTCGACTACAATGACTATGCTGACTACTCGGCTGGTGGCGGCAATGTATAGGAGCATGGGCTCTTTGGGAGTCGGAGCCGCCAGCACAGGGGGAGTAGTCAACATCTTCTTTAGCTGGAGAAAAGCCTCATCCGCCTTGGGAGTCCACTCAAAGAAGGTCGTCTTCTTCATGAGCTGATACAAGGGGAGAGCCTTCTCACCCAGTCAACTGATGAATCGGCTGATGGATGCCAAACAGCCGGTGAACTTCTGCACATCTAACAGTCGTTTGGGTGCCTCCATCCTCTCGATGGCCTTGATCTTTACTGGATTGCACTCTATGCCGCGTTCGGAGACCAGGAAACCGAGGAGCTGGCCGGCTGGTACTCCGAAAACGCACTTCTCCGGGTTGAGCTTGATCTGGAATCGGCGCAGATTCTCAAATGTTTCCTTGAGGTCCTCCAGCAAGGTTCCGCGCTTCTCTGTCTTCACCACCACATCATCCACATAGACGTGGGAATTTCTGCCGAGTTGCTTCAGGAGGCACTTCTGCATGCAACGCTGAAAAGTGGCGCCGGCGTTTCTCAAGCCAAACGTCATGGTCAGGTAGCAGAAGGCTCCAAACGGCGTGATGAAGGCAGTCTTCAGTCTGTCTGCCGGGTTCAGCTTGATCTGATGATATCCTGAATACGCATCTAGGAAACTCAACAGCTCGCATCCGGCTGTGGAGTCTATCACCTGATCAATCCTTGGCAGAGCAAATGGGTCCTTGGGGCAGGCTTTGTTGAGGCTCGTGTAATCAATGCACATCCGCCACTGCTTGTTCTTCTTCAGCACCAGCACTGGGTTTGCCAGCCACTCTGGAAAAAATACTTCCATGATGAAGCCGGCTGCAAGGAGCCGGGCTATTTCCTCTCTGACAACTCTTCTTTTTTCTTCCGACAGGCGGCGCAAGGGCTGCCTGACGGGCTTCACATCAGATCGGACGTGTAATTTGTGCTCGGCGAATTCCGTCGGGACACCAGGCATGTCCTTGGGGGACCATGCGAAGATGTCGCGATTCTCATGGAGGAAATCGATGAGCTTGCCTTCCTATTTGCTGTCAAGGCCTGTGCCCATGACAGCGTACCTCTCCGGGTGCTCTGGGTCCAATGGTATCTTCTTCGTTTCTCTGGCCGGCTTGAATGATCCTTCTGCTTCCGACTCCTTGGGGTCGGGCGATAACTCGGGCTGCTTGCCGACCATCGCCACGACCCGATCAAGGAGCCGTCTCTCAGCTGCGATCACCAAGGACTCGGCCAGCCGACTACTTTCGGCCGCGCAAGCGGACGACTTCCTGTAGTCGCCGGACACGGTTAGGATTCCCTTGGAACTCGGCATCTTCATCTTGAGGTAGGCGTAGTGGGGGACCGCCATGAACTTGGCCAAGGCGGGTCGGCCAAGCAGTGCATGATATGGGCTCTCAAGGTCCACCACCTCAAACCAAATTGGCTCTCGGCGGAAATGATCTTTATCTCTGAAGAGGACATCTATCAGGATCTTGCCGATTGGTGAGCAGGAAAGGCCAGGGACGATTCCGTGGAACACAGTCCGGCTGCTCTGAAGCTGTCTCTGCTTGATTCCTAATTTCTCCATCGTATCCTTGTACAAGATGTTGATACTGCTGCCTCCGTCTATCAGTACTCGCGAGAAGCGAGCGGCATGCCTATCCGTGGCGAGCGTGGCGCTTAAGACCAAGGCGTAGGAGCCTGGACTCGGCATCACCTCTGGGTGATCAGCTCTGCTCCAACTGATAGGCTTCTCGGACCAATGCATGAACTCTGGAGTGCTTGATGCAACCGCGTTCACTTCTTGCTGCTGTTGGCGCCTGCTGCACCAGTCATCCGCTACACTGGTGAACACCACATAGGCCCCGTGCTCATCCGGGAACTCGTCTTGTATCGCGCTGACTGGCCTGACAGCCGGCTGCTAGGGCGGGGGTGGAGGAGGCGGCCCAGCAGGAGCGGAAGGGAGCAGGCCGTCCCCCTTGGTGATTCTGGTCAGCCAGTGGCATTTCCTGGTGGTGTGGTTTGACGGCTTCACGCCGCTGTGAAACTTGCAGGGACCATCTAGAGTCTGCTTGTAGGAGAAAGCCGGCAGCCAGTTGGACTTGCCGCCCTTCTGCCGCTTCGCCGGAGGCGGTCCCTCCAGCTGCTGGTCCTCTGCTGTTGCCACTTGCCGACTGCTGGAAGTCGGCTGCAGGGCTTTGCGCTTCTGGTCATTTTGCTGTTGCCGCCGACTGGTGTCTCCAGCCGGAGTTCTTGGAGCCTGAGGGGCGACTTTGCCAGTTGTGCTGACCCGAATCTCCGCCTTCATGGAGGAGTCGGCCGTGGCGTACTTGTCTGCTGTGATCAGTAGCTCGTCGAGGGTCTCCAGCTCGTCGCAGAGGAGCTTGTGCTTGAGGAGGGTGCCTTCTCTGCACCCGGCAGTAAAGTACTCGATGGCCTGCACCTCGTGCACGCCCTCGCAGGAGTTCCGGAGTTCGCCCCATCGCCTGAGGTAGTCGCGAGTAGACTCGTCAGGGCCTTGCACGCACAAGGAGAGCTGGCGTGGCTTGGGAGGTCGCTTGTACGTGCTCGTGAAGTTGCGGACGAAAGCCTCGGTGAAGTCGACCCAGCTGTTGATGCTGCGAGGCTTCAGACTGTTTAACCACGTCCGGGCCGAGCCCTGGAGCATGAGCGGGACGTATCTTACGGCAACATGCTTGTTGCCGTTCGCGATGTTGACGGCCGTGGAGTAGTCGATCAGCCAATCTTCCGGCTTCATGGTGCCGGTATACTTGGGCGTGTCTCGGGGGAGCGTGAACCCTTTGGGAAAGGGCTCGTCCCGGATGCGGGGTCCAAAGCAGGGGGACCCAACTCGTCTTCTTCTTCCAGCGCCAGGGATCGGTGGAGTTGGTCGATCCGGTGGCGGGCGTCGTTCTCTCCGACTCCCTCTCGGCGGCCAAGGCGGTCGCCGAGAGTCAGATGCTCCACAGGCGGCGGGGAGACTCGTCTTTCTCTGCGAGGAGGGGGAGGTAGGTAGTCGTCCCGCCGTTCCACCGCTCTAGGGCGGCCGTCTTGGTCGCGCTCGATGGTGACGTGAGTCCGACTGCGGCTGGCAGCCGGCTCCTTGTCCTTTTTTCCACAGGCCCCGCCAGTCGGCGTTTGAGACGTCGCACCTTGGTCTCGGTGAGGCGGTGGGTCGTCGTTTTGGTGCTGCAGCGCCTCGGTGCGGCAGCCGGCGTTATTCTGCGCGGCAGCCGCGTCGAGGAGCTGCTGAACTCGCTCCGTCATTATGCGGCGCTCTTCGCCTTCGAAGTTGTCGAGCTCGTCTGCTGCCGCCTGGGCAGCACGGATATTCTCTGCGGGCGTGGCATACATAGGGCAATCAGCGCCGAAGAGGTTGGCGATTGCCGCGCCGCGCTGTCGGACCGCGCCTAGGCGGCTAGGCCCGGTTGGAGCCGGCGAGCCGCCTACGGCGCAATCTATCTCTCGTTGGTAAGCTTCTGACAAGCGCCTCATGCTTGCCAGTTTCTTCACGCCCTCGGGGAGCTGAAGGCGGAGCGCCTCCAGCGTCCCGGTGTCGGCGTCTTCCGGAATCGATGCTGCAAGGTCTCGCAGGGCCGCGTCAAACGGGTCATGTGCTCCTTTGCCGGAGCGCTCGCCGTGCTCGAGGACGAGGACCTCAGTGACGGCGCTTCCGCCGCTCCCCGCGTACGAGAGCGGCTCGTCGTAGACCACCACATTGGTGGGGAACGCGTCGAGCGACGTGGTGTCGGAGTCGACCAGCATCGGGTCGATGGATCCTATGGACTCCAGGTCCGCGGCAGGCTCGCCGGCGACATGGAGTTGGTCGAGGAGGCCCACGAGGGGGCCCTCGGGGCCACTCGTGCCTGCGTCGGGCGCAGGCTCGTCGGAGAGGCAAACCTCACCGATAAGATCGGCGAGGCAGCTGGCTGCACAGGCGATCTCAGCGCCGCACAACGCGTCGGCACAGACGCCATCCGGCGTGCCGGGCTGGCTGTGCTCGCCGGGGAAGAACAGGGTTCCCGTCCAGAGCAGATCTCCGGACGACGGTGCACCTCGCCCCATGGTGGGCGCCAAATGTCGGGGGTTGGATACGACATATGCCAAAGGATGGCTTATCATGGTGGGAGCGAGTAGAACGTCACCGGTGCCTGGAAGCGGGATGAGGCGAAGACATGCACGCCGGCAGAACATACCCAGCTTCTGGGCTCTCCTAGGAGATAACACCCCTACTACTGCTCTACAGGGTCTCCGCATGATCACTAAAGCAAGGTAACTACAATGGTGCTCCTGGAGCTGTTTCGAGAGGTGGGAGAGGGCAAGGCTAGCTCTCTCTTCCCTAGGCTATCTAGTCTATCTTCTTCTCTAGGTCCGAACCCTTTGCATGGGTGCCCCGGGGGGTTTATATAGGCCTACCCCCTGGGGGTACAATAGTAATCCGGCTGGGCGCGGGTCCCAGCCGTCTGTCTCTCAGGCCGCCGTCCTTCCCGCCGGCTTCTGGGGCCCGCTGACTGGCGGGTCCCGCGGACAGGCTTGACCCTGCAGCAGCACTCCTGATGACGCAGGCTCGGTCATCGGGTCGTGGCAACAGTGCCGCCGTCTATTGGGCAATCACTGTCGCCGTTCCCCATCTTATCTGATTAATGGCTCGTGGGGCCCCGGAGGAGTCAGCCAACTCCAGGGGGGGCGACTCCCATGGGCCCGTCTTCGGATTGCCCAGGCCGGCTTCGGCCCTCTCACTGACAGGCAGCCCTGCCGCCTTCGGGTCGTACAGGCCGGCGTCGTGGGCACAGTGCACTGCGCACTATGGTTGAGGTCAGGGCAGGCATGGCAACAGTGCCGTATCTCACCGGAGATCTTCCAACGGTACGACCTACTGTAGCCATGCCGGCCCTTCGTAGGCAGGGGGGAGCTGCCATGCCGCAACCGTACCCTGCGTCGTACTTCGGGATAAGGGAAGAGTCTTGGGCCGACTCTCCGTAGTCGGCCTCCCTGGAAGTCGCCAACTCGGAGTCGGCTTATCCGGAGTCGCCGCCTGGGACTCGGCATATCTGGGAGTCGCCGCCTGGGACCCAGAATATCTTGGAGTCGGCCCCGGGACTCGGCCTGAGGGGCGCGGCCTGCCCCGATGTCTTGAAATGTCCTGGGGCTCGGGTTAGCCTACCCGTGGCCCATTACTCCGACAGCGACAGCACAGCCGGCCGCGGGGAGGAGGGAGCAGGCAGTCCCGCCGGCGCTTGTTTGAGCGGCTGGAGCAGGAAGAGCAGATATTGAAGAAGCACGATGGTCGTTGGATGGAAATCCAACAGTCACTGCTTGTGCGTCAATTTTTTTAGGAAAGCCACAAATCTGTGGAAAACAGCATACGTCCCATCTTCCATTATTTCTAATAATTTACAGCCCATTTGCTAATTCTTAAGGTTTGTTTGGAGCCCATATTCTTTTTGTTAGCATTACAGCCCATATTGTGGCCACGGTTAAAAATTATACGAAATTTTACATATTTCGGTGCGGTCCGAACTGTTTTTAATCCCGAAATGTCGAGTCACATTTAAACTGATTTTAAAAATAAATGTATATCAATATAAAGTCCAACAAATTGTCCATGCATAAAAATCAATGCAATTTAAAATCTCGAAATGAAAAAAAGAAATTTGAAACTAATTGTCGGTTTGATGTGTTTAAAAAATGTACAACCCATTTCTCATTATTGATAGGCCATTTTCTCGGCCAGCTGAATGAAGCTCTCTTCATCTTGAAAGATTTGCAGCTCCCAATAGGCCTGACAAAGCGACTTACTTGGCAAATCACAAAAAAACTGGGCTGTGGCCGTGGACCCAGCTGTCAGCCTCTCCACGTACAGTGCTCTTTCGATGGAAGTTGGTCGTTGACCACATTGACCACGCCGCGCCGAGAGCACCATGGCGCTGGACGATGGCGAGGCCTAGGAAGGGGACGACATGGAGCCGGGGAAGACGCGACAGTGGATGCTCACGCGTAGAGGAGTATGAGGGTTCACTCGTTTGGCTGCGGTGTGAGGCTGTCATCGCCACAGAATAACAGGGGGTGTGGGTGAGTGGAGGGATGGCCTGGCCAGCGGCGGGAGTAGTAGGGGGCGGTGAGGCCTCCGCGACATCACAGCCGGCCACGGGAGGCAGGAGCAGGCGGCACGACCGACGCTGCTTTGGGCGGCTGGAGCAAGAAGACCAGATGTTGAAGAAGCACGATGGCCGTTGGATGGACATCGTATGGTCACTGCAGCTAGAATCGTTCATATTGACTAAGTTGACAAAGCCCTCCGTCCCCGTCAACTTAGTGGGCCCAGCTATCAGCCTCTCCATGTACAGTATACTTCCGATGGAAGTCGTTCCTTGACCACGTTGACCATGCCGAGTTCCGTTGCATGCATGCATGCGTCCATGGGCGTGGTGCGTCCCCACTGTCAGCCTCTCACGTACAGTCATCTTCTGAATCCCAGCCCATTTGTACACGAATTAGTTGGGCTCGTTATATTTTCTAAGAAATCCCAGCCCATTTATACACGAATCCCAGCCCATGTCGAGAAGCACTAGCGTTGAGTGAGGACCTGGACCTGGAAAGAGTACATATTGCTACTAACTGTCTGAGAGTCGTCCGGGAAATCGAAGCACCAAAGAACCTTGATGGACATTGTATGGTGTTTCATGAGATCAAAGAATGAAGAATTTATTTAGGGCTTGTCTTTTTAGTCATGAACAGCGCGAATGTAATGAGGAGCCTCATGGACTAGCACATATGGCTACGTCTCTTGATATAGGTAGGCATGTGTGGCTTGATGCACCACCTGCTCATTTATGTATCCCTGTAAGCACTGAACTTAGGCAATAAAGTGCGTTGTGATTCTCAAAAAAAATGTTGGGATCGTTATATATATATATAATGTTATGTTAGAAGGAGCAATTAATATCAAAGAATAAACCAGAGAGGCACATTTTTTATATATAATTAATGAATTAACGAGTTATTACTCAAAATAAAAATGAGCGCGTTATTATTAAATTGGTCCTTAAAATCTTCGCAAGCTTTTGTACGCAATCACCAGGGTTTTCCTTGCGTGTGAGTCAAAAACAACCTGGATTTTCCTTGCCAAATTCCGTTAAATATTTACTTTTATAAGTTAATAACATGTGGGATGTTTTTATAATGTATATATAAGTCTCTCTAAAATATACAATAATAGTAATAATATAAATATATATAATGTGGTTAGAAGGGAAAACATAAATTGGACACAACATTATTATTCTTATATATAGATAAATAGAACAGAGACCTGCGATTTATTAAAAAACCTAGGCCTAGCTGATACTTGTTCGCACTCTGGAAAAAAATGATACCAGATCCCCGAGCGAACTTGGCGGCACGACTGAAGAAGCACATCAAGAGATATTTTTTTCTTCAGTGGATGGCTCTCGATAGCATTTTTTTACTTGCCTCTGCACCATACAACTTGTATTTTTAGCCTCCCAGTCTGTCGTGGTGGACCAGCAGCCCATTTGCTGGGCGGGCCAACCTACAGAAACCAGCACTCGATTTTTCATCAAGCCCCAAAAACAACGCAGTACTATGTTTGTTTTGAGGCCGAAAACATTACGGCAGGGGTTGAGCACGGGAGAGGGGAAGACAGAGTAATAAAAAGATTAAAAAGAGCTGATGCGCCATTGCTACTCTAACAAAGCAGGTGCAATTCTTCTCAGGAAGAAGGTGTGCCGTTGACACCCACACGTCACATACCCCACAGTAGGCATACTAACAAGTTCACACACAAATACAACAGAGAAGGTAAACATTCGTATCAAACTCAGGTTCACAGGACACGTTCATATTCATAGCCAACATTCACTATTAACAACTCAAAAGATTCATATATACACAAGCTCAGCATATCTATGCATCCAAATGATTGATAGACCACACGACAATATTCATGCATAATTCACAAAAAGATTCAGATATACACATGTTCAATATGTTTATGCATCCAAATGATTGAGATCACAGCCAATATGATCCATGGACGAACTTTAATTACCTAGGGTACAGACTGGTAAATGGTGTTCAGTCGGAGGTACTTCTTGCTAAAATTAGTTCTTGTACGAGTAAACTTCGGGTACATAAGAGGCATCACAGACAATATGAACTTTGCTTGTAGGTTTATCCTCAAATAGTGGCCTCGTGCCGAGCGAGGTTTGAGTAACTTGGCCACTACTTTCATCCAACTAGTTTACTGGCTCATCTTGGTCCTGTAGCTCGCCAAAATTCTACATTGCAGACGAGAAAGGAGGCAGTTGAGAAAATGAACCACCCAAATTTTTTGTGCAGTTCAACTGAAATGGAGCATCCCTGGCGTGCAGACTGATTAAGTGCCAGATGAATATACGCGTCAACCAACTTGTCTGGAATCTTTAGACTCCATGCCATATAGTTCGCTACCATATCTGCCGATAACCAAAAGGCACAAGTTGGGACCAAATACTGGAGTGTGTTCTTTTGGGCTATGCGCCAAGCAATATTTTTGGCGTCCACTCTCCTAATACTTGGGAGTTTGACAACTGGTTGACGCCGGTTGAAACTCGAATGAATATAGGCACTTCTTGTCAACATCGATGCTTGTCTGAGTGAACTTTGGAGTACATGGCAGCAGCATAAGTATCTGTCCATCTGATCATTTTGTGCAGTTGTACTGAAATCACCCAAGGCAATGATTTGCCTGCGAGTTCAGGCTCCAAGTTACTCCTTTATAAAATCGGCAAACAGTAGCACAATACCAAATTACCAATACATGACAAGCACAATAATCAGGATAAAGACCAGTACCAACCTGTGTGAGGTAGCATATCAATTACTATTTCCTTTCACTAGAAGTCGAGATAAGCGACTGACAGGAAACGAAGGAAGCAAGCAAGCTAAGACAAAGCGACTGCCATGAAGGGAAGGAAGCGGTCGAGGCAATGAAGCACCCAAAGTTTTTGTGCAGTTCCACCAAAATCGAGCATCCCTGTTGGCACATATATTGAGAGAGTGAGATTACTGTAATAGTGGGACTAGTTGATGAAACATACACTAACAAACAGAAGCACCCTCATTATCTTAATGAGTAAAGTTAGCAATATAGTAGTCTTGCTTAAAGAGAGGCATTAGTTTATTTAATCAGTGCCAATTAGCTCAACACTCAAAACATTTCCATGTATCATAGGTTGCAAAACTTTAACGTGCAAAGATAAAGGAGTTTCTCATGACAGTAGCAACACAGTAGCACAATACATATATAGGTACAGCAAACTAATATGGCTGAATGCCTTAGGCTGGTACCAACCTGAGCAAAATACGCTTATTCAAGTAATTCCAGAAGAGATGATAAAGCACTCACTGGAATCACTCAATAGTATATATTTTTCTGCACTTCAAATGTATGGTTGAAATAACTCTTGTTTACCAGTGGTGAGATTATATCGAAAGATTATCAAGAACTTCTAGCAGAGTTAAAGCACTGGCTGGGATACAGTTCATTGTATTCTCTAGTGCAATTCCACTAAAATGTACGATTGGCACAACATGATCCCTGTTTTCACAAGTAGGAAAAAGGTGAAACCTTCATTAGCTTAGTGAGAAAGGATAGAAAGACAATAGAATTATTATGTCATGACACTACCAAGATTCCCTCCCTGCTCCACCACATGATTCACCTCCAGATACATATATACACATACATGACTCAGCATAGGATGCTACTAAAGATTTGTTTAACTCTGATGGGAAAATTAGGCAGCAATAAATTAGTGCTACTTAAGTACTCCTAATTAATTAAGTGACCTTGCAGGAGAGATGACAAAAGTGGAAGGGCTCCCTGGAGGATCGTCTCACATGTAAGGGAGACATTGCCGGAGCCCTTGAATGGCCTCGACTGAGGCCTCGGCTTCAGCAAGATCAACTTGGCACTGTTGATCGTATAGAGCTGGGTCACACATGCATCCAGAATCCGGTTAATTAGTATGATGTGTTGTTAAGCCAAGTACTACTATGCTGCATTTCTCTATCTATCTCCACTCTATTATCTATTACCCTTATACTCTTACAAACAACAGATTTGTTGATCTTGTTGTTAAGTGCATCTTGATGTTACGTGCAACGAACGAGCATCTTGCTAGTCTTCCAAGTAAATTAAGACTAGTAGCAACACAACAATACAACACCACTAGCAAGATGTCAGGATAACATAGGACGGTACCATCGTGTGATCTTCTTCATTTCCTCCTCCTCCTCCTTCTTCTTCTTCCTCTTCATGCTTTGTTTCTCTTTCTCCTCACCAGTTGGTGAAACTAAGTACATGATTGGCCTTCTAGTTCAGAATTGGTTTTGTCAGTGAGGGAGTACAAGTGTACTAGTAAAAAAATAGCATTATTTTCTCATGGCAGACGGAAAATAGAGATGAACACATGCATTAAATATCATTCTTACCTAAAGGAAGGTTATGGCACCAATATGGATGATGATGATTGGAACACAGATCTCCCTTTGTGCAGTTCCACCGAAATGAACCAACTGTTCCATTCTGACATTCCAGTTAAACAACACAAAAGTCACTTCTTTTGATAAGAGTTTTGTGCAGTGCACCAAAAGGTCACAACAACAACCAGGTGAATTGGATATCCCTGTTTGCACAAAAAGGTACAGAGGAAACAATCAGAGTCTCAAACAATTACAGGCAAAAACATTTGGCTAAACTTGTCGTGGCTTATAACAGTGGCATGGCTTCATTTTTACCAGGGACATTAGATTAAAAACAGCTAAATATTTGTTATAAGGGCATGGGACAGTGGGTGCACCAGCAGTCCAGCACCATGTACGTAAACAAGGGCATAAAGTGGTGATTCATAGTTTGTTCCCCCGAGAAACAAACATCCAAGAAACATATCTGGGTTGGTCCCATTTTTTTCACTCTAGCCACCTACTCCTATGTGTGGATAGCAAATCTAGTCCTGGTCATACCACTGTGTACAGGGTTACCCCTATATTTCCCTTTTCGACCAAGATACCGGTTGGATGACCAGTCTGTACTACTTTCACCCCTTTTCCTTCCTGTTTGTACCAAGTCCGATGTACATACTAAATTCCCCCACCCCCACTTTATTTCTTGTTTGAACCAAGTACTCCCTCCGTCCGGAATTACTTGTCATCAAACTGGATGTGTCTAGAACTAAAATACATCTAGATACATCCATTTGAATGACAAGTATTTTCGAACGGAGGGAGTACAAGATTCGACTCCATGAAGTAGCTTTACCTCTAACAATAGAAGAAGAAAAAATACTAGGTGACGTTGGACCATCCGATCGGGAGGGGCTAAGAGGTAGAAAATGATGCACATGCAGCGACGTAGCGAGCTAGGGAGGTAGAGCTAAGGAGGTTTCGAACGAAGATATACCTGAAGGTCGTCGGGATGTGGATAGGTGGGCGGCGGGAGGCCGGATCCGCCCATAGGCAACGACGAAGGGATCAGAGGACCTCCTGCGCCGGCGCTCGGCCAGAGATAACGGTGCGGCCGGCAGTGGGTCTCCTCCCTCGCTGTCAATGACGGCCTAAACGTTGCCCCTCCTCCCCTTCACCGACGGAGGGGGATACATCCGGATCTGTAACCAGCGGTGAGGATAGAAAGCCAGTGTTTTTTGAAGGGAGAAAGACAGTGTTACTACCCCTATCTTGTTTAGATCTGGAGAGGATGAGAGTTTGTGAATAGAGCAACCCTAGCAAGCAAGCGCGGAGGCTCCGGCCTATATATACATAGTGGGGTAGTTTTACTTTTTCACTCCATCAAAAGAATCATTTAAAATTGTGTACTACTACATGCCAGGTCGCGGTTTTTTTAGTTGTTGATTGTTTTTTGAGATAGCTACCCGCTTGTTCCAAGTGGTGTTACGGTGTGCCAGGTTGCACTTTGTATCATTCAAGTCTAGTACTACAAATCCCTCCATTAAATGAACAACCACCCCCTCGTAAAAATTGTGAACAAGCCCATGGCTAAAATTAGCGAAAACGTGGGTTGCCCCAACATGCATTATTATTTATATTTTCTACTCCACATGTCATAGACACAAAAATAATGTGTGATAGACACAAAAATTGTGGCAAGATTCCCTTAGGCAAGACAAAGTGTGTCTAACAATTTGAGCAACTCAGGTTAGGCAAGTGTGGAAAAAATAATGTGGCAACACATAAGACAAACATAGTCACAATCCAAACAGCCCCATATTTTTTTGTGACATGCATGAAAATTTGGTTAGTTAAATTTATAGTCAAAATTTGGCAAGGTGCATCAAATCAACACATGCAAGTATCAAAAGGAAAGTCACGACATGCATGCATGCGTTGAACTCCCTCCGTTTCCAAATATAACTCTTTTTAGAGATTGCAACAAGTGACTACATACGAAGCAGAATATGTCTACATACGAAGTAGTCCATTTGAAATGTGTAAAAAGACTTATACCGAGTGCAGTGCTTTGATGTGTTGCGTCAACTCGTACAAGACCGAGAAATTTGATTACTACAACGCCCTCTCCCTCGCGGACTGAGCTCCGGTGCCTTAACTGCACCTGCCTTTGGCTGCATGACAAGAGGGCCAACCACCTGTTGGGCCCACCTGTCATAGATGCAAAGGCATGAGCAGTAAGTAGAAGCTTTCGCTACACGCTATCCCTCCCGCATGAGGTGGACGGTCATGCAGCAGTGGATTCGATACTGTAGAAGTAGGAGTAACATCATTGTTCGTCTTCTCGAAGAGGCGAAGAGCCAAGCGCAACCCGAACATGGCAGTTGCGAACGCTCGCGTGGTGCGGTGCCTTGGAGCACACATATAGGAGTAGTAGCCAGGCTCTTGCATGAGACAAAATTGCTATTGTTTAACAATTAAACTCCATCATCCATTGGTTGATACTCATTCTGCATAGGTACAGCGCTTAGCACCGTTTCCTCCTGGGGTCACCAATGTTTATTTGCTAATTAATAGCATTGCTTGCAATGAACTAGCCATTGCAAGTCATTAAAAGCATGCACCTCTCTTCTCTTATTGGTTGATATGTCAAGAAACAAGAAACAAGGTAGAAGTTAATGCACCGCGCCTAAGTGTTTTGGGACTATTTGGTTTTCGTAAGATGACTTACACACCTAGACGGAGGGAGTAGTATAGCCTTGTAAACCAGAAAGGAGTATTTGCCTTTCTAGAGATTTCAACAAGTGACTAGACTACACCGCGTGCAGCCGTGCAGTACTCCCTCCCTTCCAGTTTATAGGGCTCAAATCTCAAATCTCATGAACCAAGGCATTTTGCGATTGGAGGAATGTATCTCGTACTACTTTACAAAACTACCCTAATTAAACTCATGCATTAATTACGTAGTTCTCTCGTTTTCCTCTCCGCCTTGGTTGCAGTGCACAATATTGAGCACTCCTATATGACTAGCCACTCTATCTACATGCGGGACATTTCAAAGCATCCGGGCCCGCATGCCATCCACCAAATCATAGCAAGGTGCTACAGTCGAGACTCACCTGTCACCCCGGTGTGGCTGTCATGACCTGTCATATCACAAAACCCACACCTTCACCAGAAGTGGTAAGGTGGCCTCCAAGTTGGACTGGACGAAGCAACCATCATTTCACTAGAACGCTTGTTCAAGCCCTTTCTTCCCTTTCTTGAAGAAAACCTCACTCCAGGCTACTCACTTCTGCCATTTTTCTTCTGTACCGACGAAGGAAAGGTGGGCGAATCAGTTATGCTGCTATATTTTCATTCCAAGAATCTTCTTTTTACGAAGCACCGACCGATTCTCACATCCTATTCTTTTCCCGTTTTCATTGCGATTGTGGTTTCCTTTCGATTGCTTTTTGTTTGTCAGTTCATTGATGGATCCTGGAGCACTAGGAAAAGAGTTGCCGGCGGACAACCCACTGGAGACAGCGATCTCCAAGAAGCAAGCACTGACCAATGAGTTGACCATGTTGGCGGGCCAACCCATGGAGACGAAGAACTCCAAGAAACAAGCACTGACCAAAGAGTTGAGGACGTTGGCGGACGAACTCCTCAAAGAAAGTTGGAAGAACAGCAAGGGCCCCACCGTGCCTACCCTAGGAAGTCTGATTGCCACCTATGTGAGGCTCAAGACCAAGTTTGAGGAGATAGTCGCCGTTGAGAAGCAGTATTCCCCTGGCAAGGTGATGGCCCCCATCAAGGACAAGGAGATGGCCCCCGGAGGGATGAGATCCCCCGGTGAGATGCACAAGGTAAAAAATAATGGCTCATTACCATAGTTGTGGTTTTTGATTATTTGCAATGTGCTTGCTAATATGTTAGGGTTGTGCAGGTGCTGGTGGACGTCCTTGATGATTCCGATGTCGTGGCCCGTCCTGTTGGCATCGCCCCGGAGATCGATTCCGATGCCCCTGTCCATCCTGTGGACATCGCCCCAGAGATCGATTCCGATGTCGCGGTCAGTCCTATGGACATCACCCCAGAAATCGATTCCCATGCCGCTGTTCGTGCTGTGATCATTGCCCGAGAGATCGATGATAAGAAATAGTTGGTCGCGCTAATCCTTCAGGGTAGTTTGCATTGCCCTGTGTTTAATTACCAGAATGATGCGTGTTATCAAACCATCTTAGGGCTAGTGCACTGTCTTGTGTGGGCGGATCTTGCTACTTTTGTTTGATAGTGAATCATGCGAACCCTCTCCGAGTTATGGAAACAGATGTATCCTCACCAGCTTTTGATGTAATATATGGCATGCTTAGATGTAAGTTTGAACTGTTTATCATATCAGTAGGGCTTGTTTCATGATTCTTGGTGTTAGTAGGCTAGCTACCGTGTGAGCTATAGTACTTGCAAAACACTCACCAAAGAGAAACGTTGGGGCTGATGAGCTCGTGGTACTCTTATACTTACCCCTCGTCGATCGACCAATAGCTCTAGCTCCTAAAATTGTAGGCTTAGCGATCGATCAGACAATAGTCGACACGGATACATTCAGGCCTCATTTGGTTCATAGGGTAGGAAAATTGTAGCAAAACTATAGAGAACGTGCAACACAAAATTGTAGCAGTGCAGAGACGTACTCCCTCCATTCCAAAATAGATGACCTAGGCGGGCTAGTTTGGCCTAGTGGGTTTCAGTGAAATGACGTGGTACAGTGTCGTCCAGTCTTCACGTGTGGTAGCAGTATTGCGGGTACAGTAAGTTTTCTTGAAGAAGCAGAATTCAACAAAGTCATGATGGTTCCTTCATCCGAACAACTTATAGTGGGAAAGGTTGGGCCTGCAATACGACCGGGGTAGACCAGGATAATTTTGTGCATGGCAGGTAGACCAGGATGGTCGATGTCCCACATGTCGGCGAATGAAAGTATTCTTTCCTTTATAGAGGACGAGCAACGAGTATTCATTGTTTATTTTTTATGAAAGCTATTGTCTCCACTGTTACTCCTTGACTTTTTAATGCCTCTCCCTCCTCCACATAAGCGGGGACTACTTGCTATGCATGCGACGGGCAGCTAGCATCTTGAGGGGCCAGGGCGGTCAGAGCGGGCTCCGGAAGCGGTCCGGACTCCAGCATGGCCCACCTCACATTATCACTATATATTTCTTGGAGTCCGTGCGCAGCGTGCGGGCGATCTCTTCTCTCTCTCCCATTTCTGTCTTCTCAGCCGACACCCACCGAGCGATTAGATTTTGGCTATCGACGGTTTATTCAATTACAGTCCCACATGTCAGTGAAATTGCAAGACAAGCGTATCCCCTCTGGTGAGCGGCGTGCGAGCCGGACTGTCGGGGGTGCGACGCGTACGAGTCGTAAGTGTGCCGCCTTTTCCTTTAGAACTTGCGAAGCATAACATTTTCGCACGATCGATTGATAAAATGACGAGGGCGGTGCTTTCCCACTCGTTAGGCGGGCTAGTTTGAGTGATATGACGTGCTACAGTGCCGTCCACTTGCTCCATTTTTATGTAAGCAGGATAAAAATGTAGGATTGTTAGCGATTATAGCATGATAGTTAGGGCATCTCCAGCGCTGGCCCACAAATTTACACCAACATCTATATGAACTAACTGGACAAAATTCATGCAAAGAAAGCAAATTTCAAATTAACCGGATGAAATTCATTACATTTCGAAAACCTTTCCTACAAACTGGACAAAATTCATTACATATTTCGCACAAACCGTACTAAAACCTACTGTAAACCTAATCTAAATGATCGCCGGCGCCCGACCACCATGTCCGGCCATGAACCCGAGAAAGCCGGCCATTGCCTTTGCCTCCTCCTCATCCGCCTCGATAACCTCCTCCTCCGGAGCACAAGGTTCTGAAGATTTTTGCCTCCACGTCGCCATCAAGCGGCTAATCGGCCGCCGATGTTTACCCCACCAAGCTTGGCATCGACTGAGTGGAGTAGTGGTGGCCTTCCCGGGACTAGAGTGGTGGCGACCTACCATGTACTACTCTTCCTCGCTACCGGCTGCGCCCGCGCACGCGCTCCAGCTTCGTGGTCGTGGCGGCGGAG
>NC_041381.1:464706248-464711539 GCF_002162155.2 Triticum dicoccoides
GGGGGGGTGCCGGTGATCTCCTTCGTTTGCTCCTGCGACAGTACGTCGAAGAGAGCTTTGGAGCGCGCCCGGAGCGGAGCCACCAATGTCCCTCGTCTGCTCCTGCGACAGTACGTCCAAGAGAGCTTCGGAGCGCCAGGAGGCCATGGTTGGAGTGGTGCCGACAGATGGAAGGGACCGGAGGGGAATAAGTGTGGGTCTTTGGCTATGGCTGGGAGCTGGGGCTCAAGTTAATATAGCGGGCGAATGGCAATGAGCCACGGCAGGCGGATGGACAACTGGCACCGGAGTAGGTTCGTTGGGCGTGAATGCGGACGCCGCTTCAGTGACTTAACTGCAGATGCGTTGGGTTACTGACATGTGGGCCCAACGGGCATCTGGCCCGGATGTCAATGACACACCAATTGCACCTGCAGTTAAGTCCGATGAATGCGACATTGACATTCTGGAGAGACGGTGACCGTTTCAGGCAGGAAGCGCGCGCTAGCGACGGAAGGGGTTTCGGTGTGCAGTGGCACTAAGATCGGTCGCTCACGATAGTACATACTCCGTACCATACTACCATAGTACCCTCTCTAGCTAGGCTGTTTTATAGATTGTCGTTGTGATGGACGATATACATGAGCGAGGCGGTCCGAGTATGACCGTTGGTGTTGAGCCAGGTGAATACATGCTCGGCGTTTGTGTAGGCCTCCATCAAACGTCTAAACAATAATGTCAGGCACCGCCGGGGCGCGCAGGTGATGGGCTCGCCGTTTGCGTTGCGCCATGAGCAGGACTTTGATTTAGAGGGCGACGTGCATGCATTAGCATGCTTTGACAACGTGAGCATGAGTGTCTGACGCGAAGTATTTCATTTTTATTTGGCTGACGAGGGTACGTTGCAGCGATGAGTCCGTGGTTTGATTCCCCACATACGCATAATTTTGGTTTTTACAGTATTTCTTTCTCCATTGACAGGTAGGCCCGCGTAGATAGATAAAGAACACGAGTTGATGAGGTGCATGCGGACTATTTGACTGGTCAACCAGAAAAATATGGAGCTATACGCTGAGCCAGTGACCGTATAAGTACCATATCTCGTATACAATGATCAAAGTGAGCTATCAAGACAAGTTCGATGACCGCCAATGCATTTTACTCGGTAATAAATGACCAGGATTGAAGGGGAATCCAAATTTGCTTCGTCTTCTGTCCTTGAGCTCTTGACAAACCAATGCACTATACGGTTGTCCGGCCACTCCACCCCAGAGCTCTCACCAAGCGTCGTTCATGCCACCGCGCCGCACACTAACCGGTAAGGCAGCGATGGCATCTCGCCGCGCCGAGTTCCTCGCCGCCCAGGACCGCATACAAAATGGTAGGGAAGCGATGGCATCCCACCGTGTCGAGTTCATCGCCGCTCGCGACCTCACAACTATGTGGGAGGAATTTGAAGATGCCAAGGCCGAATGAGCGGTAGAGCAAGAGGCGGCCAAAGCCACACAAAGGGAGCAGAAAAGTCAGAAAGCCACACAGAGGCCCGTCGCCGCAAGAAAGAAAAGGACGCACGCGTTGTTGCGGAGAGGTCGGTGGAGATCCAAGCACGGTGTGGTGTCGCCGACAAAGCCGGGAAGGAGAACAACGGCGTCTGGCCAGCATGTGAGAAGTAGTAGTACTAGTAGTTAGTGTGTGTGTCTGTGTTTGAGTACGAGCATGTACCAGTACTACTAGTTACTACGGTAGTTTTTAGAGCAAATTACCAGTACATTAGCCTAGACTAAATGGAAAAATTCCTATCCTATGCATGAAATGGCATATCTTTCTCTATAGGAATTGAGATGCATGTCATCTCACTTCCTATGATTTTCATATTCCTATAAAATTCCTATCCTATGAATGAAAGGAGGCCTCTGTTGGAGTAACTACTCTAGCTAGCAGTATTGCTGGTACAGTAGTTTTCTTTAAGAAGTGGAATTCAACGAAGTCATGATGGTTCCCTCGTCCGAGTAACTTCAAAGTGGGAGGTGGGCCTGTGATTTGACGGCTCATTAGTCATTGTTACTGCGGCGCGACGACCTGGATGACTCTCCCTTGGAGTTCTGCGTGCATGGAAAGTGGACCAGGATGGTCGACGTCCCACATGTTGGCGAACGGAAGTATTCTTTCCGATATCGAGGAGCAAGGAAACCGCGTGGTATAGTATCACTGCTGATTGGTTCGCAAAAAAAATAGTATCACTGCTGATTTATAATTATTTTTTATTTCTGATGAATGCTAGCGTTTCAACTCTTATGACGAAGGTGGCACGTGCTGGATGTCCCACACGTCAGCGAAAGGAGTGGGACATGAACAACGTGGTAGAGCCCAGCGTAAAAAAACAGCGTGGTAGAGCGTCTCCACTTCTGGGTCGGAGACCACACGTAGTAGTACTTAGTGGTATGAACGATACAAAGTGCGACCTAGAGAGAAAGACACGTCTAGTTGGAAGGTCTCGGGGCATACACGTAAACAAATATAAAAGTTAATATGTGCCTCCAACTAATATAGTAGTAGTAGAGTACTTAGGCACGTACTCCATAACATCACCGCGCATTGCACGTACAACATTTAGTGGTAGTACATAGTAAGAGACAAATGCCGCCCAAGGGTTCCCTTCTCGACCCACTTTTGGGTGTTTGGTAGAGTGTATGGAGGGTGCATGAAGAGAGCATGCATGAAGAGGGGTGTTGAGTTGAGCATGCATGAAGAGGGGTGTTGAGTTGAGCATGCATGAAGAGGGAACAACTATGGTGAGATGAGAACGCAACCAAACACACCCTATATGCCACACATGTTCATACCATTTTGCCTTTCTACTTCACTTACTACGCTACATTACTCAAGTTCGTACGTCCACTCCTGGGTACATGTCCGTCTCGTAGTTCCAGTCCCATGTGTTCTTCATATAGATGGAACGATCCTTGCATAACACGTGCACCTTGATGCTAGATGTCTCGCGTGTTGGCAAAAGGATGAACAAAGATCACGTAAAAAAATTAGAGTGGAAGAACATAGATTCCGGACGACCGAGAAGGAGCAAGGAACCTCGTGGTGGAGCGTCTGCACTCATAATATTTAATATTATTCAGTGATATAAAATTAACCAATCATCTCCACAGTGGACTGGAAGAGTACGAAACACGACAACCCAGTGTAGTTACATCATACTAGTGCATGGCTAATCCACGCTATCACCATATTTCTTGGCTTCCGTGCGACACCTATCTCTAGTAATCCAGCAGCCTATATCGCTCCTCCCTCCTCGTCTCTATCAAAGTGCGGCTGGCTGGCGTTTTTGCCGTCTATTGAGGTCGGTTAACTCATCACATGTTAGCGACATGCCAAGAGCATTCTAAAAAAATTCCTTTCATGTTCCGTTTTCAAAAAGAAAAAAAATCCTTTCACATATGAATTTGCCTGTATGCTTTGAGCAACTTGCATGTCCTATACTGCTCCTGTTTGATACTCTAACTTAGCTAGAGGTTAGACTAACTCATGACTAACCCTGAACTAACTGTAGCCAAAGAGGTGTTTGGGTGACAGGGTTAGATTGACAATAAATGCACTTGATGGAGGGAGAAAAGTGATTTTTTAGTGGTCCCAATGAGAACTATCTCCAGTTAGCACCTCTTGGGTGGGATAGTTTTTTTTTGGTGGGTTCGGTGCAACTTGCTCTAATTTAAACCCTCATGCTTGGATACTTTAGGGCTATTTCAGCCCCAACTAGCTCAAACTAACTCTAACCCATGGATCCAAATAGGGCCTATGGCCAGTCTCGATGCAGAGCAGTCGCATGCACCGGGAAGCGGCGCTCTCTCGGCCATCGCGCCACTTCAAAGCCGGCGCCAGTGAGAGGTCGCCTCCGCTCTGGCCGGGCATTAATGCGGCACTGACGCTCTAGGACGACGCTGACCGTTTCACGCGGGAAGCGCGCGCTGGCAAGAGAGTATAGGTTTTGAACCATTTCAGGTGTAGTACTGGTAGTTTGCAAAACTACTCAATTATTGCACTTAGTTTCCTAAGAAATTGTGGAAAAAACGTTACTCCACAGCCCACTTCCCTTCTCCTTCCTCTTCCACCGCCCACGCATGTCCGCGGGAAGCAACCGGTCAACCCTTATATAGGAGTGCTAGCACAAAAAGATGCATGCATGACCACTAAAATTTCCATATTAAAGTGCCGCTCCAGCGGGAGTATGGCGTATGTTGTTACCTTCGGCCGGGCCATGGCTACCGGACGACGGCGACCAGAGAAGAGGCGGTGGGAGGGGAATGAATGCAGCTACTATTTGGGTTCACCCTCCGGCTTAAATAAATGCGCAGCATCACGTGTACCTGCGGGTGCACAAATTGTAACATATGTGTGTGCTTAAGTGGGCGTCATGTAACTGGTGTGTGTGTGAGAGAGATTCTGAGAGACAGAGTGCGTGTGTGCGACTCTACTCTTCGGACATGTACTCAACCTTTTGCATCGGGATATAAGTATAATGGTATTTACTTTAGCTAGTGATTTATGTGGCCAAGTTAACGTGGTTGTGTCAAAAAAATGTCACTTCCTGCTCGTGATTTGCGTTATATAATTACAAGCAAGATTCTCGTGCATTGCACGGAACATCAATATGCATTTTTTTACAAAACATCTGTTGTGATTGACCCATGCAGGAGTAATCCCATGTGTAAAAACTAATCATATCTCGAGAATTTTATCAGAAAACCGGTATCTCGAGAATGTCATCGAAAAAATGAAAGATGAGAGATAAGGCGAGGAGGAGTGGAGCATGGTGGTGACTGGTGGTCGGAATGGGCGGAGGCATGGGGATGGACGGCGCCGGCAGGCGGCAGCGGCCACCATGCATGCTAGATTGTTCCAGAGACTTATTCCTTTTTTTAATTGCCGAGCAATGAGGTTGTGGGAGATAATGATGTGGAGAGAGGTGCGGGTATCTTTGGTAAAATTATCATAGTTTGCTTTCTATCCGTCAGATATAGATCATATGGTGTGTATTACAAGATGGCAGACACACCATCATCGCCAACTCGTTTTTTATAAGGGTACAGATGATAAGTTTGCTGACTACTAAAGTAAAGTGGAATTTGTCCATGTTATGCAAGTAAATAAAGGTGATTGTTTATCATACGGGTAAGGTTGGATGAAGGGTGGTAGGAACAAATGCTCCACCTAGAGCATGTGTGTGTGAGATGGAGTCTTAGTGTGTGTATGGGGTGTGTGTGTGTGTGAGAGAGAGATAGAGAGAGAGAGATGGAGTCTTA